>NW_028279726.1:0-40570 GCF_059751315.1 Micrasema longulum
CTACAGTTATCTGGAAATTGTTATTTTGATTAATCGATAGTCGAAATATTTAGGTTCGCGTTGTAATTTTAAATATGCCTGGAATTATTTTGACTCAAGGAACAAATTACCTGTACAAGAAATATTTCCCAGAGATCATCATAGGTACTTGATGTACACATCCTAATAAATTGTTAAATATCGTAGCCGACTATTACTAAATTTAACGTGAAAAAAATAAATACATAAGTATGAGAACAAAATGTATTCTTTGAAATATTTTTAAACAATAAAAGGTATAGTAATAATAATTGACAAAATGTTGTTTATGACGCCTGTTTTTGAATGCTAAAACACATAATCGGTTACTTACGTGATCATTATATTATTAAAAGACTGGATATTTATGGCACCAAAAAACATTGCATTATTTAAACTGCATGAACTAAAAATACTTAGTTATACTTGTGGGGGAACTAAAATTATATCATGTAACTAAAAATAATGAATAAACTGTATTCTGCAGCAACGAAAGTAAAAAAACAATCGTATTTTAACAAGTCTCGTATTCTAATACCAAGATATCTAAATATTTAAATTGTTCCTTTATCCTTCTTCTTTCCTTCCCATCCCCTCTCCTCTCTTCATAGTAAAGTGTTATTTTTTTTTATACATTTATATATATATTTTTTAATCTTTGCTTTTAATTTTTGTATAAAATTGTAAGATTCAATATGTCAATGTATTTATAATTTTCTCAAACTGAACGGTTTGGGTAGGTAGGAAGAAATTGCCTTAAGGCAATATGCCCGCCCTTATATGTATATTTATTGTATATGTATATAAAGTGTCAATAAATAAATAAATAAAATATCACAAATATTACTTATAATTAGCACAACGAACATTTGAATGTCTTTACTTCATAATGTACAGAGGTGTTGCGCAACGTATAAGCAATAATGCATTAAAAACTGTTCTGAGTATGTCCAAATGTTAGCAGACTGGCTGGATTTTGGAAGGAAATATAAAAGTCAAGGTATTAACAGGGCTTATGACCTGTCATTGGCTGGTTTGTGTGACGACTTTGTTGGATAAAAACATAGGCAGAATGTTGAATGTTACACAGTGAGTATAGTGGCCACTTAAACCAGCCAATGACAGATCATAAGCCCCAGACTGTAAATACCCAGACTTCTATATTCCCTTCGAAAAATGTTTTCCCTCTCTGTTGCAACAAATTTAAATCTAAATAATGTTTTCTGCCATAGTATATTTTTGCATCACAAGAATTAAAATCAGTGAAATTAGATGTTTTATATTATGTTTTTTTTTGTTTATTCTTTAAATAAATTTATTTCTTGGTAACTTTTTAATATATTTTTTAAAATTTCAATGATAGATTATCCAGAGTTGAATCCTTCTGGAAGATTAAGATAGGACAAGGCCTTAGCCAGATTTTGTAATCAGAGCAGGCTCAAAAAATATCAAGGCAGGCTGAAATATTTCACATTTTATGTGTTCAACAATGTTTGAGTATGTCCAAATGCTTGCAGACTGGCTGGATTCCCTCCCCAGGGAGATGCTCATATTTAAATTTACTTCAACAGAGAGGAAAAACGTTTTTGAGAAGGGAATATGGAAGTCTAGGCATTTACAGGGCTTATGACCTGTCATTGGCTGGTTTAAAAGTTTTGGAATATTGTTTTCAGGCGTTGCCTAGTAGGTGATTTGGTTCAGCCGGATGAATCTCACCAACATCATAAAGGTTTCAGCTCCCTTACTTCACAAAAGTCAACAGATGGAAGAGTTGAGGAAATGTGGATGTTCAAACATGGGCAGAATGGTGAATGTTACACAGTGTGTAAAGTGGCCACTTAAACCAGCCAATGATAGGTCATAAGCCCTGTAAATACCCAGACTTCCATATTCCATTCTCAAAAACGTTTTCCCTCTCTGTTGAAGTAAATTTAAACATTTTATGTGTGTGTAAGAAAACTATCATCATCATACCTCTGTGTGCACCTAATGGTAGAAAGGGCACTGCATTAAATAGTAAATCTCCCAGTGTCCAAATCCGTGTCAGTTTTTATAGTTTAAAAGATACTTAAATGCAAGCCGGGTCACGATTACAAACGCCATCTTCATCGGTACATATCGAGACGGTATAAAGTAAAATCGATATTTCGAAAATCGATTAGTATGAAAATTTAAAGTATCTTTGTCGGTAACCTGTAATTGAACATGTTTAGAAAAAAAAAGTTTTATACGTTTTTTATTTTCTATACAGAAAACTTAATTTAACTTTGTAGATAAAATTGATAATAAATGTTAACTTCCATTGTAATAGGGGCTCCGAACCATCAAATAGTGTTTTTGACTCGATAATAGCTACGTTTGCGTAAAAATCTAGTAAGTTAGTTGGTGGTATATTGGTCAATGCGCATGCCTACCATGTTTTGGTTTCCGAGTTCGATTTCCGACGTTCCATTTTAATACGGGCCCTAGTATGTATGTAGATTATTTCGTACGTTTGATTTATCTTTAAGCAACAACGTTTTGAGTATGTCCAAATGCTTGCAGACTGGCTGGATTTCCTCCCTAGGAAGTTATTTGGATCTAAAATTGTCGCGACAGAGAGGGATTTTTTTTTGAGAAGAGAATACGGAAGTCTAGGCATTTACAGGGCTTATGACCTGTCATTGGCTGGTTCAAGTGGCCAGTAATGACATGTTATATTCCTATCTCAATAAGTACTTTTAAGCCATATATATTTAAAATGGCTGAGTAACAAACCACTTTCACGATGTTCTTCAATATCATATGTACTATTTTACCTACCGCAAAACGCTATATCATCACAGACAAAATTTGAATAACTTATGCAACCGACGCCGCCGCCGACGTTATGAGTTAACGTTTGAGAACATCGTCGATAACATTCGATTAGTTAATTAATTAGATTATTATCTATTAGAACAAAAATGTTCTTTATAATCATACAATTAAGAATAGTCCAGAAGGAGCGTAGAATCATATTTGAATACATCGGACTGTGTCCAATAATTCCCCCAATATGCACTACTTTTGCCACGCGCATTCGTGAGGTCGCAGCGTAATGTTGCTTGATGGGAAAAAAAAAATCATAACACAAATGTAAGGTAAAAAAAAAGCAATCTGTTAATTTCTCTAAAATTTTATTGTGCACGCGGAAATATTGATTGACACAAAAGAGTAAATAAGTAAAGGGTCATTTAATAAGAGTAATATAATAAATGAACTTTAAACATAAAATATAAAACAAATTGTATTTTACATAAAACGGATATTTTTAAATCATGTTGAATAATATTTGATGTTTTGAAGATAATGTCGGTCAAATGTCCACTACAGAGTTGTTTAATCCGAGATCCAATTTTCATTCATTCTCTCATTACATGGACGAAGTAGGGTAAACAAATATACTACCCTGGCAACACTAACGAAATTTTTATTTTGTTTCTTCGGCAATCTGACAGATGGGAAAATAATTAAATTTTTAAGTAATGCATTTGTTATACACACAGTAATTTGCTAATTACACATGAAATGTGATTGCATCCTGTTTCTTTAAGATCTTAGCAGTATTTCTACACTTTAAAAGGACACAACACAGTTTAGTTGAATTTAAATCAGGAGTTGCGTACTGAGCGACGTCTACAAAGAAACTAATGGGTCAGTACGTAAAACCTACTCCTTTATGAGTAGTTGAGTAGCCTTCAGTTTGATATCCTCCTCCACGGTCTCCGTGGTGTAGTGGTCAAGACGCTAGACTCACGCACGGAAGGTTCCGGGTTCGATTCCCGAAGAGATTTTTCTCAAGCCTGGGTGCTCTGTGATGTAATTCGCCACTGTAATTAGTCCTGGCCTGTTGTGGTGCAAATAAAAAAAAATGTAAAAAAATGTGCTTATGCGGTTTCTGGACTATTCTAAATTCTATGTTTATAATATTTGTAAAGTATATTTCGCTAAGGAGCAAGTTCTGCCTTGCGGCTGGGCAGGTTCAACATCTTCCAAAGCAGGTAGAGCCTGCTGTGGTGTACCCCTGGCTACGGCCCTGTAGTAGGACTATATTTGCAACTATTACGGCTAGACTGATCGCAAAAATATGATTAAAAAACTCGTTCTAAAGAGACGCACTATATTTTTCTATATTTTTAAAAAACTGCATCCAGCTAACAAGACTATATTATATATGTTGTTTGTGTTAACAATATGTAACTTAACGTTTTTTAAAAACACAGTTTATATCAACAATATTTTGAGTTTGTCCAAATATTTGTGGATAAGGACTGGATTCAACTCCCTGGGGAGCTGTTTATATTAACACATTACAACAGATAAATGTCGATAAATCCACCTAGTCTATGAAGAAGTATAGAAATTGATAAAAATAACATTTTCAGGCGTTGCCTAGTATGTAGGTGAAATAATTCAATTAGATGAATCTCATCCGCATCAATAAAGGTTTCAGCTCTTTAACTTCACAAACATCAACAGATGAAAGAATTGAAGGAATATAGATGTTCAAATATGGGCAGAACGGTGAATGTAACACAGTGTGTAAAGTGGCCACTGAAACCAGCCATTGACAGGTCATAAGCCCTGTAGATGCTTAGACTTCAATATTACCTTCTCTCAAATACACTTTATATATCTTAAATTGAATAAAAAAAAACGAAACTGTTTATATACCAATCCACAAGGGTTTATAAAACCTGTCGATTGATTTTAATGTAAAAAAACGTTTAAAAATCGTCGTATAATGAAAAAATGTGCGTCCTACCGGTAGGTCGCAAAGCAGATAGTACAAAAACAAAATGTTAAATAGTAACTGTAAAAATGTATTTAGTTATTCTGAATCAAGCCTATTATACATATCTAATAGGCTTGATTCAGAATAACTGAGAATAGACGTTTTGTCTCTTTTTTTGGTCTTAATCATTAAATAAAATGCAATTTTCCACTCATACTTTCAATTTTTACCAGTCCTTGTCAATTTCCTTCTTTTCATTCCGACTATCTCCTTGTTTTGTCCATATTTCTTTTATTTTAATACATGGTATGTTTATTATTTATTTACATAGTTTAAATTGTCGCGCGTCGTCGCTTTATTGTAGTATAACTTAGTAAATACATATAATTGGATTGCCGGCCCTACTATGTTTACATTTGTTTTAGTTTTTATTTATATTCATTTTATTTATTTATAAACCCTAACGGATTATAACATTCATTTTACAAAAATAATGTATAGTCATACTGTGTTATTGATTGTAATATTTTTTACATCTTTTAAAAAGTTGGTCTAAGTGTTTTGTTTAGTTTGGTCTGGTAGTTTATTGTATAATTTTAGTCCTTGGATTATTAGTCTCGACTGTCCTTGTCTCTTCTTAGAAGATTGTGTCCATGTTCACTACAATTTTTTTTAAAGTTTAAGTTCTTCGTCTACAATTACATAAGTGGCTAATTTATGGATTAATTTTAATGATTCTATTTGAAAGAGTTTAGTTATATTTAATTGCTTAGTTTGTTTAAAAAGTTCTCTAGTTGATGTTAAATAGGGAAGGTCATATACTAACTTTAATATTAAATTTTGTTGTATTTGTAGTCTGTTTATGTCATTTTGATATTCTGTTCCCCATAGTAGTTGCATGCAACATATTTTTGTTTTTACATAGGCTTCATACATTAGAATTTTTTCCGTTTTTGGAACCAAATTTTTGATTTAAAAAAAGACTCGATAATGTCGCCACTTTCATAATTAAATCGGGTTGTGGTCCTGTGGCTAGTGTCTTGGACTCACGGACCAAAGGTCCGTGGTTCGAATCCCACTCTACCCCAACTCGATTCCCATTTTCTATTAGTGAGTTATTTACAACTCGTTGAAAATGGCCCTTATAATGAAATATTTGGGTAAATCATAAGAACGCAAATATTTATTTAAAAAAAATAAAAAAAATTGCTGATATGAATTTTCCATGTCAATTGTCTATCTATTGTTAGTCCTAAGTATTTAACATGTTCAATTTCTGTTAGTCGTTCATCATTTATGTGAGCATCTATTTTAAGAATCTAGGCCTTTATATTTGATGAATATTGCGCAGACGATTCCGATATTAGGCGACGAGGATTTCTGCAAGTAGCGATTCACCAGCGAGTTGCGGTGTCAAAACAACCAGCGACGTGTTAGAGACATGGAAGATTGCAACAGAGCCCTTCACAACTTTTCGTGATACTGCCGCGCGAGTGGAATGTTCACTGCTGCTAGACTTCTCTGGCATGGACTGCTGCGACACCGTATAGCAAGCGTACCTACATATTATATTTATAATTTTTATTATCAAACCCAAATCCGTAGATGATGGTGTATAGGGCCATTGGTAAAAAAACATGAAGCGTATCTTAATCTTGTGTTACAGGAAGGTAAAGTGATCAGTTTAACGATTCAGAAACCAGTCTAGACACAGTGAAATATTTTAAATCACCTTTTAAACAACTATTTCGTGTTGACCCTCCACGAATCAACCCTGGGACACCCAGAACTGTATTTTTAATCTGCCTAGACGCAGACATTTATACATACATGTTATATTTATATATATACATAAAGCGTATCAAAACTGTATTCAAGTTATGATTTGCTGTACACTAAGATAATGAATTAATTATTATACTATACCGACACCTGTTCTGTTTTCCTTACGTCAAAACAATAAATCAATTAGATTCTATAATGATTGTTATAAAACCGCGCATAATGAATTATTTTATATATCTAGTAATTAACTATTGTTTAAAAGGCGTATCTGTAATCAGCTTCCTACGTCACATTACCCAAGACGAATCAAACTTACATTGTAAACGTGTCAAGAGAATTTATATTTTATTGATTAATATTCATACAAGGATATATTGTATGCAAATTCGGATTGTTTGATTGCAATTTGATATTTAATGTATTTACCCACGTACACAAGAAGAATCGTGGGCCCAACTCTCAGAACACTGGACACCCTTAGAACGTATATCTGAGTGGCGTTTACTAAGCATTATAATCATCATCATAATTCTGTCTCCTCTCCTTTTTAATATGTACTCAGAAGCCATTTTTAGAGATGCACTAAATGCATATTCCAAAAAGGAATGTTTGGTCAGTTTAACGCCTTTCAGGCATTGAACATTGAATTTCAATATTAAAAATGATATTTTTTAACCATTTGCTCAGAGGCATCTCTCCTTTATCGCACTGAGAGTGTTTAATATTTAAGAAGAGTGTATTAAGCTCTCATGGACAAAAACAATTATCCAGAGAGGAGTTAAGGACTGGATTTACTTAGTGGGAGGGATTTGAGTGGGAAACTCCTTGATGATTTTCCGAATGTTTGAGTTTACTAGTTACCATATTGATGTGCCATATATTTAGTTTTTTTTGTTATTATTATTGTTGTGTTTCTGATCCAATAAAATATTTGTGATGATATACTCATGTGTCTGTGTCAAATAATTCCTCATCCCAACTCAATACAAGACTTTTAGTCCCATGGAGTTGGGACTTATGTCTTAAATAATGAGTAATAAACTGTCTTTAAGTAAATTAATAAATAAAAAAGTTAAAGTATTGGTTGGTTGGAAGAAATTTTCATTTACCAATTAGCCTGCAAATTTACAATTAAAATTATGCACAAAAAGTTTTATAAATAGGTATATAAATAAAAATTAACATACTGTTTTATTCCACATTGTTATTTTTTTACCAATGACCGGGTTTTGTCGTGACCGACATAGTCAGACTGATACAAAAATAAAAGTGGAATAGAACTGTAAACGTATATTTAAAATTATAATTAAAATGCAGTTCCACCACGAAATGTCAGTAGAAAAACTCAATTTATGTTTCGATATTATTTTCATTTCCTTGAAAAATATTATAAAGGAGTTGATGTACATTTACAGAATAATGAAGAATTGTCTCCTGAAAATAAATTCAATCCACGAAAAAAAGATTTCCAATGAGTCTGGTATTATTTTTTCGGCTTCCAATGAGTCACAAAGGCCTCAAGGCGGCGAGCGAGATTTGAATACCAATTCCTCGCCGCCCGCGCTCATAGATTGATCCGGGCAAATGGCGGCGCATTCTTCGTTCCTCTGGCTGCAGCCACCGCTAATCGATGCGGCAGTGCGCCACTGACTGCTTCCACTGGACCACCATTACGCACCTTTATAGCATCCACCCTCCCCCCGCCGCCCTCGTCAGATGTTGTGTCTTTTCCCGCCCTGCCCCAGACTTGACATACCCCCGCATTCAAAGCTCAGATGATCGACGCGGGCACCACCCGACGCGAAAAGATGACACTAACAATACTGCGGAAAAAACTCTCGGTGTGTTTAAAGCTGATCTTTCTTTTCAATGGTCGTGAAAATTTCCGGTTCGCGAAGTTTTTAAATGACAATGAATACAACGTAGATACAAACCTATTGCATAATATATGTATTTACACGGTCTTTGGATTTTCTAGATTTTCTGGGCGCGGTGATTGAGAATGGACGTGTGTGGGTGAATGAATTTTGTTTTATCCGAGCATATTTAGGGGAAGAAATTGTTGTCATATTATAAATATAGCACGTGCTTCGAGTCTTCATGAGAAAATTTGCTTTAATAATAATATAAACTGTATAAATTATTGGAAGACGGCATCTAAATTCGTTTTGGTATTATTTTTGGAAATAAGTTTCTGTAGATATGAGAAGAATATTTTTAAATAAATTAAATTGCAAATTCAAAATATCTATTAAACCAAGCATGAATCATTTCAATTTAATTAAAATAAGAAACAATTAATTATGTTTTATATACTCGTTTCCAGGCGGTTTAAGAATACATTTATGTGTGAAATACAACATATAAGATCAACATATTGCAACAGAGATGGATACAATTTAAGAAAAAGGAATATGGACGTCTCGGCAATTACAGAGCTAATGACATGTCGTTGGCTGGTATACGTGGCCACTTTACACACTGTGTAATATTTACCATTCTACCAATGTTTTAGCATCCATTATTCTTAGATTCTTCCAACTGTTGATTTTTGTCGTTTGAAATTTATGAATCTTCGACCAGTTGTTTTAATCAATATTAATTTTAGTTTGTTCAAATAATTCTAATATATTATACTAAGAATGAATAACGGAAAATTACATATATACTAAATATCCACAGTAAAAAAAAGGTACTCTTTTCTAATGGAAATTCTTTGACTAAATAAGCAAAGAAAAAAATCACAATCGCAAATCATAATATCACAAAAAATGTGGATTATCAATGCTGTGGTAAAACTTCATTTGTCTTAAAAAATAGGTTAGTGCCTATTTTATAGTTACTGACAATCAAAACTGAATGATTAAAATATTAGGATCATTATTCATCAGTTGCAAATCTAGGAGCAATGAAATATTTAGATTAGATTAGATTTATTTATTTATTGCACAATATATCGTTTTACTTTACAAATTGTAACGGGTTACAGTTGTTAATTGCCACAGAGCCACCAATCTTTGTGATTTTGTCTGTGAAGAACGCATCTACCAATGCAGTTCTTTTCTAAGCTTTCTTCTGTAACGCAATGCGAACTGAGGCGGGTGCAAAAGCTGGTCTACCTCGAGTGTGAGTGCTTTAAATTACTTTTATTCATGCAGATCCGGTGTCTTTTGACATCCCATTAATCTTTAGTTGCAATTCAGAGGGTCCATTTTCTTGTATTTCAACAAACTATTTATATTTATTTTATAACCTATTTTCTATGTAAAAATGCCACACAGCCAGCGCCACGTTTTTGGTAGTCAGATTAATTCAGTTCAGAAATCAAGATTATACATGGGTGCGCACGCATGCTCATTTGCATGCATATGTATATGCACTTATTTATAAAAAATGTTTTGTATACCTTCATTTATTTTTTTAAAAAAACTTGTATTTTGTAACAAATTACAACAGGGATGGAGAATACCTAAAATAAGGGAATATGGAAGTCAAGGCATTTACAGGGCTTATGACCTGTCATTGGCTGGTTTAAGTGGCCACTTTACCCACTCTGTCCTCTTCCATTTTTCCACCTGGAAAAACTGCGCTGCATCCTTTCTCACTTCATTCTCCCATCTCAGCCTGGGTCTTCCCACTAATCTCTTTCCTCCCGGGTGTCCGCTCATTAATCTCTTAGGGACGCGTGAATCGGGCATTACCTGTACACTGTACATGTCCAGCCCATCTTAATCTAAGCAACTTCAAATGTGCCGAGAGGCTCGGGGCCTGGACGGTCTGGTATATATTGTACAGTTCTTCGTCATACTGAATGCGCTACTGATTATTCTCTCTCACTGGTCCTCAGATTCTTCGGAGTACTTTTCGTTCAAAAGTATCCAGCATCTTTACAGTCAGTGTTAGCGCCTCACATCCATATGCCAATACAGTACGTATATTTGTTTTGTATATGGTAATTTTGGTTTTTCTGTGGACGTTACGTGATTTGAACACTGGCAGCAAAGAAAAATATGTCTTGTTGACTGCAGTGATTCTTATTCTGATTTCTGCTGGACCCTCAATATTTTCAGTTGTACTAGAGCCCAGGTGGGTGAATTACTCGACCACTTCGAAGGTATAATGATCTTTGTATTGGACACAGCCTCTCGCTCTGTGCAATGGGTTTCTGCTCTCTGTCATCATTTTTGTTTTCTCAACATTGATTCGCAGTTCCACATCTCGTGTAGCTATTTCCAAGGAATCGAAGACATCTTTAATGGCTCTTATTGATCTTCCGACAATGTTAATATCATCCGCATATCCGACAAGTTGGCTACTCTTTTAACAAATATTAGAGCTAGTGTCTATCAGAGTTCTTCCTATGACATGTTGGAGCACAATATTAAAAAGAGATGGGGCCAGGCCGTCTCCCTGTTTAATCCCTGAGATACTGCAAAATTTTCAGTTAGTTCTCCGTTTATTTTGGCCGACATCTTGATTCTGACATCTTGATTCTGATATGGTTGATTTGACAAATCAAATCAGTTTTGGAGGGATTTGAAATTGTAACATTATATTGTGTATACACTCCTGATCTATGGTATTATATGCTTGTTTAAAGTCTATGAATAGTTGGTGTATGTTCCAGCATTTTGCCAAAATTTGTCTAACGGTGAATATTTGATCTGTTGTGGATCTACCAGCTCAGAAACCTGCTTAATACTCTCCTAGTATATTTCTTGCGTACAACTCAATTCTTTGTTTTAATATTGTGAAGAAGATTTTGTATGCTATGCACAGAAGTAATATGCCTCCATGGTTTTCGCATTTTAATTTATCACTTTTCTTGTAGATGGAGCATATAATACTTATTTGCCACTCTTCTGGTATTTTCTCTAGGGTCCACATCTTTATAATCAGATTATGCAGTAGATTTATTAGGTGCTTATTTCCATATTTAAACAACTTGGCTGGTAGATTATCTTCACCAGGAGCTTTATTGTTTTCAAGTCTTTTTAGAGCCGTTTTTATTTCGGACATCGTTGGGGGGTTCATCGGTTCTTCATCATTTAATTCTGTGCAGATGTTAGTAGGATGGCTTTTCAGATCACTATTAGGGTTAAAAATTTTGCGGAAGTAGTTTTTCTATTATAAAATAATTAATCTAAATTGAGCATTTTTGTTATTTTATATAAATCTGTAGTTCTACTATATTTATTAATATCTATAATATTGCCGTGTAGAACCACTTTTCAATTATTTAACATCAACCCTGCCGGCAATCGAACCCCTTCAAGCAAGATAGGCAAATGCACCAACCTACTACGAGGCGGTCGAGTACCAAACGTTCATCTAAAATTCTGGTTCTATTTCACACACAAAATTGTATTCTTTATTCACCTGGGCACGAAATGATTATTATTATTCAATAGGTGAAAAATATATCAACGAATTTTCAAAAATACATTAGACTAAATAAAATAGGTTAATGATAATTTTTTTTTTTACAAAAATAATTTCTTATAATATTAAATGACAAAGGAACATTTCAGTTTCCAGTTTCAAAAAAATTAAAAATAATATCATGTTTTTGTTCTTCTAAAACGAGATAAGCTCTTGTGCTCGGAGAGGACTGAATTATCATTAACCTTTTATGTGCTGGAAGGTATTGGTATGGAAGTTTCTAGCAGGCCGCGAAATTTTAGGCAAATGTTAGAAGAGAAAGAATTAAAAATAACCATTATAAAAACATCCACGTCAAAAAAAAATTGGATGTGTCATTTTAGACACCATTGCATCAAGTAAACGCAATTAAAATTTTCTATAAATATCAGAGCTGTCACTTGTATTTATTCATATTCTACAACTTAATATATTTCACACATAAGTCTTTATATTTACCGTTATGTTCTCCTTCTATTTTGAGTCGATAGAAAAAAAACAAGACTTTTCACTATGTTAAATGAAATTTATGCAATATTTAGCCATGGAAACAATAATGATTATTTAAGAAAGGAAAACTATTTTTAAAGACTGACAATGAAACCTCAACACATTGTATTTAGGTTACGATAGTAAAACAATATTATAAAATAAACAATCTAGTGCAATTCACTATAAAATCGAGATTCACGTGCTTGTAAATTAATAGATAGTATTAAACACAATTTTATAATACAGAAAAAATAAACAATAAAATCATGGCGATGTAATAAAATACAAGCATCCGATAGTACAACAACCTTAGTTTGTCAAAAACTCATATGAATACCATAGGGGTTTCACATAATAAAGTATCAACCCTGCATTATCGACGCGTGTTAAACGTCAAATATGACTCTCATTTGAAACGCTGTCGTGTCGATAATTTTAGTAATTCCTCTTGTCCTAGTATTTCATCAAGATTCAAACAGATGTCTCCGAGTGCGCAAAATCAAAAATCGTTAAAAATACTTGATTTCGACGCGTAAAGCGCGTTCAAAGTCGAGCGTCTTTATGCGCTACTTTTTGTGGCCGACTCTACGAGGACGAAAACGGAGAGCGCGTTAATGCGCTTATGGCACTTAACCGGTTGATTCGAGTAACATTAGAATTTTCACAATAATAAAATATTGTCATTTTTTATTGCTCTTTATATATATCTAGTTATTTTTTAAAGCGTGAAATTGAATAAACGTTGTAGTAATTTGAAATTATAAGGAAACCTTAAGTGTGTGCTGTATACATAATATAACTAACTAGCTTATCAGTCAGCTTGTCAACTCGTGTGAAAAAAATACTCTATTTAAGTCTGAAGCAAAGTTAAGAAATTATAATTCTTGAAGTCTTTTTGAAAAACTCGCGCTAAGATTACCCGTAGTAAAAAATAATGGATTTAATAAAGCGGTGTTGACTTTGTCGCGGAATCTTCTAAAAAAAAAAACGCTAGAAACAAAGTGGATATTGTTTTGCATAAAATTGTTAACACTAACATGCTGATCTGAAATACAATTTGAGATTTCTTACATGACTAAAACGAAAAGCAAAATGGTACACTGGAAAACAATAGTGTCAAAGCACCAGTAAATGACAACCCCCAGTAAATGACCATTGGTTAATAAAACACAATATAATAAGAATTGCTACATGTGTCCAGTCAAAAAACTTTTAACGCTAGAAACTATGACAAAAGCAGTAGGCGGACACATCTATTGGTAAGAAACAAATCTATCAGTTTTAAACTGTGAGTTGTCAAAAGGTAATAGTGCGTCACCCCGTTATTATTCTGAGATTGATAGTGTTTTTATAAGGAAAGGTGTGGTAAGTGTTTTATTTGATGCTATTTCTTATGCAATTTTTTTAATATCTCCATATTCTAATGTGTTAGGGTATTTTATAATGTTATGATGTCATGTGAAAAGTCGGAATAATCGACGTGCGTGCATGAGAAGATGTATGAATGTGAAGGAAGCAAAGGAAGTGTGCCAGGACAGAGTGGTGTGGCGTTCTATCCTCTCTGCCTACCCCTCTGGGGAAATGGCGTGATGGTTAGTTAGTTAGTTATGATGTAACTAAATCAGAGTATTATTTTTACTAGGGTAGTAGTGGTCACTCACTGGTGATTCTGCTATTTTATTAGTAATATTAATTATAATTGTAATACTCTTATTTCAATAAAAGAGTAAAAGTACTTAGAAAAATTAATGTGTTTTTTATTGATTTCTTTTATTTGTACGCTTAAATAATTAAATTCATACCTTTAATGTGGATTTCACTACAAGCTGAACCTTAATCGGTCATTCATTGGTGCTTTGACCCTACTTGTCATAAAAAAAAATTTGATATGAGTAGACGGTAAGCAAACATAAATATATATCAACAATTTATTTTCGTATTCCACATAGAGCAACAAGACTTATTTTTTTGTTATCATCATGGTACTAATTATTCATTGAATTCACCAATTATTCACATGCAGCGATTTGCAAATCTAAAATTTAGATTCATTTTTTACCACGCCGCTGATGATCAAGTCCTGTGTTTTGAAAAAGAATCAACAATTAAAAATTAAAATAATGATTAGTTCTTCACTTTTGTTTCAACTCTTTACCCTTGTGTGAATAATTGTTTTTTAAATTTATTATTGTTTAGTATTAATATTTATATAAACCATAAAGTAAACTTTTTAACTTTCCTATTAAAGCACTTTCTTTAGCTTTTTTTTTCTCTTTTTTTTCATCTCTTCCTCTTTTTTAAAACTGCAATTTTCTGTAATTTATCTTTCTAGGCAATTTTTTTTACAAACAGATGTAATATTTATTTTTTTATACATAAATACTGCTGATTATTGTATACTATTCACGATGTTTTTGTTCTTTTTTAATATTATGCAATTTTTTTATTTTTTTTTCACCCGTTTTATTGTTATTATGTAGAAAGTTCATGGAACCGTAAATAAATATATAAACAATATTTTGAGTTAGTCTAAATATTTGTAGACAAAGATTGGACTCCCCTAAGAAGTTATTGAGGTTAGCACAATATATTATAATTGAGATGGATGACATTTTCATGAAGTATACTCGTATGGGGAAAACAACTGGTCCAAGAAGAAGTATTAACATCATTTTAAAATGTTTTTTTTTATTAAATGAAATAATTCAGTTAGACGAATCTCACCAACAGCAATAAAAGTTTTAACTCTTTAACTTTATCATCAGATGGAAGATAAAAAAAAAATTTGAAGTTCAAATATAGTCAGAGTGGTAAATGTTACACAGTGTGTAATGTGGCCGCATAAACTAACCGACAATAGGTCATAAGCCCTGTTAATACCCAGACTTTCATATTTCCTTTACTAAAATATTCTCCATCTCTATTGTAGTACGGTAAATAGATTTGTAAACTAGAATTCTTAAACTAAATTTAAAGTATTGTTAAAACAAAAAGACGTTTGCAATCGTTTGAATCATGTTGTGGTCTCGTGGCTGGTGTTGCGGTCACACGGATAGTGAGTTATTTACAACCCGTTGAAAATGGCCCTAAAATTGAAATGATCGTGTAAATCATAAGAATGCAAATTTTTTTTATATTTAAAAAAACACATTACGTATTAAACGAGGTTTCTAGAGAAGGCATTCATTATATTACTGAGAACCTCACTGGGATTTCGATGCAAAACGTAATTGTTGAAAAATTAACAGAGATACAAATTAAAACAGGGATGAAGAATACCTTAAATAAGGGAATGTGGAAGTCTAGGCATTTACAGGGCTTATGACCTGTCATTGGCTGGTTTAAGTGGCCACTTTACAGACTGTGTAACATTCACCATTTTGCCTATGTTTAAACATCTATATTTCTTCAGAGGGTGAAATCCATTTAATTGTCTACGAACATTTGGACAAACTCAAATATTGTAACAGAGATACATTTAAAGAAAGATGTAGAGAAATCTAGTTGATTGAAAAGTTGAAAAAAAATAGGTATCACAAATAAAAAGAGATTTTAAAGTTTGTTAGCGACAATTTTTGTATTTGTATTTTTTTATATAATCACAACCGAGTACATTAATTGAATACATACTACGACACAACCAGGAATGAGCCATATTTGTGAACAATAAAATTAAATATCATCATCATCATTCCTTTTCCGCACCTGATGGTGTAAAGGGCACTGCATTGGTACACCAATCGCAGCGTATGTTGATCATATTTTTTTTGTTATATGCAAGTAAGATGATCAGCGTTACGCTTCAGGTACCAGTCCAGGGACTATGAAATATTCTAGTGTAAAAGCACCCTTTTGAAAAAATATTTCATATCAACCGTGTCGGGAATCGAACCCGAGACATCTTGCATGGTAGGTAAGCGCGCTGACCATTAGACCACGAGGCCGACATATAAATATACTAATAATTTAACTTACTTTAGAAATAATTGATTTCCATTTTCTAATAGTGAGTTATTTACAACTCGTTGAAAATGGCCACCGAAATGTAAATATTTGGGTAAATTATAAAAACGCTAATAATTCTCTTAAAAAAAAAAAGTGTGAAGTTAAAAACCGGAATTTTTTTCATATTTTTGATTTTTGTAAACAAACAGAGCATTTTACTCTCTAGAGAGCCTTTTGAGGTTGACATAATATTTGAATAATGTTATACAGTGTGTAAAACGATCACTTAAATTGCTAACACTAATTGATTACTTCTTTAAAACATTTGATATTAGAAATGTCGGTAAGTGGTTTTATACAATTATTTACTAACATTTAATAAAAGTTTGACAAAAAAGTTAATGCTTTAAATATTAATAATCTACTAAGGTGTTCGTGCGAGTACGTATATTATGTATAATAAGCAATCAAATCGATCTGAATGCTTGTTTACCGAATAAAATATAGTTTGTTAACATAAATCAGAAATGAAACGATGTTATAGGATACATACCTACGAACATAATACATATGATTATGTTTAACTCGGTATTCTTACTAAAGTCTGTTTGCCGATACTCAAAGTCTTTAGGGAAGGGGGTAAGATTTATTTATGAAGAAATTATTATTTTCGTTGGTAAGAATGGAAACATTCCTTTGAAGAAAAGTTGGGAATCGTCAGCGTAAAATAATTCAAATTACAGGGGAAGATGCGTGACAGCTATAAATAATGTAACAAAGCAGAAGGAAGGGAAATTTATAGACATAGCTCACACACCGACTGACGGCTATCTTACATCAGCTAGATACTGGGAGGCGTTTCTAGACCATTCCTTTACCTCCTGAGCTCGCTTGCTACCCTGGAACCTGGAACCTTACCTAGAGCTTCATGATGGAATAATTCAATTACTATGCGATAATTAATTAGATTTATCAATTATTTCAGCCTCTTAATTTGTCAAAGTTTCTACTCAGATATGCTTAGTTAAGTGCCAAAAAATAATTTGTTCTGTTGTTTAAGAAAAAGGTAACACTCAAATATTTGTATTCATTTCGAAATAAACTGTCCGTTACATAAAAACCCATTACTTATTAATTGATTTTACAGAAATAAACAGTCGACAATGTTATAATAACATAAAAAAGATACGGTTTAAAGACAGACCAGCGAAGTTTCTAAATAAAAATCATTCATATTAAATTGTGGTACAACAAAAGGGTGTGTTTATGTGTATTTGTATGAGAGTAACTGTAGAGGTGTGTTTGTGTGGGAGTAAGTGTTCAGGTGTGTGTAAGTGTGAGCATCCTTAAAAAGCAAGTGGGATCGTATCGCAGCCAGAAAGAATGAATCTTAATTTATTTTTAAATAAATTAAGGGGCGTGTTAAATATATCAATAGATGAAAAAATGCATTGTAGTTAGAGCAAGAACGATAGAGGAAAGAGTGTTGTGCATAGCTAGTGCTATAGACTGGCAGATGGAATAAATACTTATTTCTTGTCACGCGAAAGGAGATATTAAGATTAATTTTGGATAGTAGGTTAAAATAGTCTACATAATTATTTAATAATTTATATAAATGGCATAATTCAGGTATAGTGCGTCTATTTTCAAGGGTAAAAATCCATTTTGTTTAGCAGGTTGGCTGTAAGCGCAAGGCGTTTTATTTTTTTAAATCTAAAAATACAGCGTTATAACTCTTTAGTACAAAAAAATATAGTTTTGTGGAAAAAATATACAATTATGCATTCCATTCAAAATTTAAATACAATATAAAATGTAATAAATAAAGCATTTTTTTTTAAACTGAAATTCCTACCATCTATGCTTTTCTTCAAATTGAGAATCACAAATTTATAATAGGAAAAAAAATAGATGCAGGCACGTGATGTTGATTCGCTAGCTTAGGATAGTGTTTCAAAACAAAGCGAGGCATAGTAATTATGAGTAAATATCAGTGGTGAATGGTGATTTTATTTACAGGTAAGCTATTAAAAAAAAAAATCATATATTTGTACCTACATAGGAGGTGCATAATATAATGTAAGTAATATATACTATAAATTGATATTTTTCTGTGGTCCCGTGTGATACAACAACTCTCATCCATGAAATCAACTCAAACGATGTAACTTCGTGATATATTATATTATATATTATCCATTACTTTTTTACATAATTTATTGAAAAAATAATAAAAAATAGCACTATGAATTCAGTCGATATTAGGTGTTCAATTTAAATGTCAACTGGCCGCATTGTTCTAGTAATTAATAGTGCTAAAAACGGCCGCGTGGAGCGCTATATGTCCTGTAATATGACGCATGAAAGTAATTATGGTCTCATGTTAAAAGTATCATCTCAATGAAAAATAGTCTTTAAGAAGCAATGTTTGAAGTATTGTTTTCCAAATCAAGAATCTTTAAATAATTTGTGTAATCTACAAGTTATCTAGGAGAAAAAACCTGCACTAAGGTTAATACATTCAAAATATAGTATACTCATTTGTATAAAAAGATAAGTTGGAATAATCGGCTAGTTTCTTGGCTCACCACAGGCGCTGGGCGCGCTAAAAACACAAATGGCGGAAATGATTTTAAAAAAATGTAATTATTCATTTGTTTTTCTGTAAATAAAGTTACAATAAAACATTATTATGGTTAGTCAAATATAATGGTTAGCTGCGCATAATCGCTTCTTCGATCGATTTTTTGTGCCTGGGTCAGAGGTTTAAGATTTTTTACGGAAATAAAATACATGTTGTATTATTCCGAAGAAATGTGTTTTTCTAGAAAACTCCTTTTCAAGATGGCAAGACCATTTTAAGGTAAAATTAAAATAAATAAATACTTAAGATACATAAATGATACATAGTAAGATACATTATAGACAATATTTATTATGAAAAGAAAACAAAGTTGAAGTATTTGTGAGATACCCTTAAATAATCATTCAATGATGATATAAATTCAGGTAAGGCAAGTTAAGAAAAATGATAAAATAAATAATACTGAAATATTGGAATAAATACAAAGAAATCTCCCGCGAGTAGGAACGACTCACCTGTCACGGGCGAGGCAGCCTTAAATAAAATGTCTTATTTATGTTAATTCGGAAACAAACCGGAAAAAAATATGTACTAACCTACGGAGGAATTGTAATATTTGTAACAATTCATAATACCTCGTGTCAAATATATCATTCTGTTGTTTGAGGAGTTATGGACGCTTTTTGTGTGGAATAGGGATGGGGTGGGATCGAGTTTGGAGGGTGGAAGGACCTACCACTTACTACTGCCTACCTAGGTACGAGTTCCTACCTCGGCATGGGACACTAAGCGGAATAGTGGTGCCATCACTATTGGGTGCTACTGACTGGTAAGGGATCACATCTACTAATATCTCTAGCCTGATAACAGGGGTGGATTCGCAATTTTGAATTAATAATCATAGACACAATAAGTTTGTCTCCCATTAATAAAATGCGGTGTTATTTTCATTTTAAACATGACTTTTTATTTGTGCTTTATTAAGTTAGTTCATAAAATCTTAAGAACTAATATAAAACTTTAATAATATAACAATTTTATATCAAAATCCCTTTTTAACATATTTTTAAAATTAATTATACATATTTCAAGGCTTTTCAATTCATCTATTTCTTCATTTATTTTTTTATTTTTTTTATCTCTTATTGAATACATTTTTGTTATTTTCTTAGGTTAACCTTTTTTTGTTTCTTTCTTATTTTATTTACATTTTTTAGATCTTAATTTTAATTGGAACTTTTAATTTTTGTATTTTTTTTTTGTAGATATGCATTGCAATTTTCGATTTACTTTGTTTTATTTTTTATCTTGTTTTGATTACATTTATGAGCACACACTTTTTATATATATGTTTAATTTTTTTCTTATATTTAAAATATATTCAAGTTAATTGCTATTCTTTAATTTGAATTGTATTATTTTACTCTATTTTCTTACATTAAAAAAATATAAATATTTCTTTAAACTATTTTTTATGTTTATTATTTTATACGTATACAGTATTATGTCTGTACTCTTTTTATTTGATTTTTTATCTTATCGTTTATTATCCCTAGTTTTATATGCATGACATTGTTGGTTAAATTCGATTATGTATTTTATTTATCCCTTTAACTATTTTATGTATAAAATTGTCATATTATATTTTATTTATTGCTTTACTGTGAGCAAGCCAATTTCTTTGTGCATTCTTTTTACATTAGATTATATGTTTCTTTTTTAAAAGTATAATCCTAATCGCCTTATTTTGCAAAATTTGTATGTTTTTAATATCCCCTTCATTGAATAAAAATTGAATAGAGGAATAGTAAGTTATAAATGGGCATATAATTGTTTTATAGAAACGATCACAACTTCTTATATTTATTACATTTCTTAGTCTTCCCATAAATGTTATCATGAATTTGACCATGAAACGCAATAAATCCCGCAATTACAAGTCAAAGCTTTTTTGCTCATTTGAATCACTAATGAAGATATTCGTAAAAAAATGACATTTGAAAATATTATGTATATAAATGAACTCATCTAATTCATTGTCGAATGATGACTTGTATTTATCAATTTTTAAACACAAATAATTCAACTCGGCATTAAAAACATATTAAGGTTTCGAATGAAATATGTGCTTGGCTTGAAATAAAAGTAAAATCTCAACCGAATACGAGTTGAGAATATATTCTATCTCCCTCTCATAACAGGTCTTGTCACTCCATTAAATAACACAAAATAATTAATTCCATCCGTTTGATTTATGCGCGAGCCGAGCCTGTTATTTCATCGTCTACCAGAACTCACTCGTAATATATGACTATGGACGAACTAACTAAACCAAGAATACCAACTTAGAAAAATAACGTTCCTACCATGACGGTTCAAAGAAATACATATTCTAATATCGTATACAGCTGGAAAAAAAACGAGTTGATGGAAGAAAATACCTCTTTCTGGAGTGCTCCTTTTACTGGGCTGAAAGGTTATCTCACTCGTAGATTATGAAGAAATGAGAAAAAAAATGGCCGATATTTCAAAACTCTCTCTCGTATCTTTAGACGTAAAAGTATATTTGAACGTAAATACTTGCTGCTTCAGATTTTTTCCACTCGCTGAATTCTCAGGATGGCTCAATAAAGTAGGAAAACGATGCAAATAAAATGTTGCAATATGGAGTCCTTGTAAATAAGCCGAGAGATATTTTGGGAGTGGAAGGGGAACCGAGATTCGGATGGTG
Source organism: Micrasema longulum (assembly GCF_059751315.1). Lineage (NCBI taxonomy): Eukaryota > Metazoa > Arthropoda > Insecta > Trichoptera > Brachycentridae > Micrasema > Micrasema longulum. Next base: position 21,736 of record NW_028279726.1, read on the forward strand.
AATGAGAAACTTCGCTTGCGATGCCTCAACAGTTCTATGTGTTTCGCACCCCAATTTATATAATTTGTAACCAAATTGCATCGAAGAATCGATCCGGTGAAATTTAGCGCGAATCGTTACCACGTACGAATCCGATAGTTACAAGTTACAAGCCCTAAGCAGACGCATATAGTAATGAAGTGGAAGTGTAAGTATTCTAGTACGTTCTACCCATGATTTATTGTTAAAGTTCACCGCCAAATGGCAGATACAGTTTTAATCGATTATGACTGCTTTTAATTGATAAATCGAATTCGGGTATTACCTTCACTCGATTCATAATATTACGTGCGAGTTAACTTTACTCTCGAGCATAAGTGAGACAGCGTATCGTGTACAATATACACTGCTTTAAAATTTTAATTAACAAGCCTTGTGGGTATTTGCATATATAAAGAGTAAAATGAATCTTACAGCTAACGTTTCAGTAGGTCTCAGGCTTCGCAGTACGGGCGCGGAATGTGCGGGGCTCGGGACTCGGGACTTACAAAAGCTCCTCAATAGAATGATGCTTGAGCGTTATAACAAAGCGGGTAGCCAATAAATCTGTCAAACAGTTTTCTCTAAGCTGCTAGAATAAGTAAAATGAATATGGGGCTACGGAGGTAGGTACATAACTCAGGCGTATAATAAAATATTACGTCAAATGCAAGGAAGGGTGCCATAAAAAAACAGTGGAGACGAATTCATACATACATCCCTACCGGAGTCGGGAGCTGGATTGGGGAGGACGGAGGGGAGGGGGCATATAAACTCAGTGTTTATTGGCAAGAAACATGTGCTTAAGAAGGAGATATGTGAAATTTATATGGCGAGAAATGTGATCGCGTTGTTCCTCCATAAGCGATAAATTTGGCATAAAAATCAGAGAGTCACGTAGTGTTTAATCAAAATCCTTGTGATTCTGTGTTATTTACATTCTCCTAGAAATCAAATCAGGAAACCACAATCAATTACACTTTTCTCTTCAACTATTGCTATTTTATGATCGGTGATTTAAAAAGCGTTATTCTCGTATTACGGGGTATTTATTTTATAAATAATGTACTGCATAATAAAATAAAATAATAAACCTTGTTGCAGAATAAACAGGTTCCCCGGAAATAAATATAATTTATTTGTATATGCAACAAATCAATATATACATATATTCAAAGAAACTGTGTAAAATAATAAATCCTAGATTAAGGAATCGCTGATCCTAATTTGCCCATTAATCGTTCGGGGTATTTTAATGAAATCATAATATTGCCTAAATAAGCAGAAGAAACGAACACTTGTTTCAACACGCTACCGGTTAATTTTAATAATCTTGAAGATTATTATCGCATTATACACTACTAATTAAAACAATAATAAACTAGCTAAAGACGCTGACAAGAATATCCTTAGAATCTTTACCTCCCTGTATTTTATTGTTTTTTTTTTTTAATATGTATTTTTATCCATTTTCTTTCCTTAGTTTCTTCTTCTGTCCCCTTCCAAACTCATTACCTGATTCCACATTCCTCATCCTTTAGTATGTAAAACATAATGAACTTTTATTTAAGGTAATATGTGCAAGCCTTATCTCTCCATTAAAAAACAAAAACAAAAATTAGGTTTTTTTTCATGTTCGTATCTTCTTGATATATATTTTCGTTTTATGTTACGTATGTTTTTTGGTTGGCTGGAAGATATTGCTTTTAGCAATAAGTCCGCCAAAGTACCTATTCTTAGTACTCGAAAATAAATGTAAAAAATATATAGTATTATGTTATATTAATTTATTTGTATAAGTTTTTATTATAAACATATTACTATATTTTTGACGTTATGGAAATAGCATATTATTGAACTAGTTAAACGTATTAGAAAATTTATTTACATATTTACTAGATTAAGGAATATTTTAAGAATCGATAATCTAAAAAATGCTTATTACTCAATTGTACAATCTTTATTACAATATGGTATTGTTGGGTAAGGTGGTGCATGTGACAATATATTAAACTCCCTTAAAATAGTACCAAGATTAATTATAAAAGTTTTTTTTTTTAAAACCCTTAACACTCCATACGGAAAATCTATATAAATTATTAAAATTTGATACAGTAGACACTATTTGCAAAATAAAGTCTATCATACAAATTTACAAAGATGATAAAAAAAACGAATTTGAGATGAATGAGTCAGATGCTGAAATAATATTAAAATTTCGAAATTCCACATAAGTCATAAAATTACAAATAGTTTTTTTTTTAAGGAATGAAAAATAACAATAATATCCCAAATTAACAAAAAACAATAAAAAATATTGTATTACTAAATACGTTCATTTAAGTAAATTTGAAGAAATTTTTCGAACCCGAGTAAAAACAGCATTCGCATTTTAACTACTATTACTGTATTATGATTTTCTGTTTTTCTCTTTATTTTGTATAATTTTTCATTGTTATTCTCATATTTATTCGAAATTAATTAAGTTAAAAAATCTAAATAACTATAAAAGTGTAAGCCACTCTACAAGCACAAGAGCTAGTCTCTATTTTGGAAAGTTTTAGTTTTAAGATTAACTTAATATATGAAAGTAAATTGCAATAGAAAAAAAGTATCATTTCATGTACGAGTATATTAATAATAATTTAAAAAAAGAGATTATGTATTCTTAACACGTGTTTATATATTTATGATAATCTATGCAAGTCGGCCTCGTGGTGTAATGGTCAGTGCATTTGCCCACCACGCAAGAGGTCTCCGGTTTGATTCCCGACATGGTTGATATGAAATATCATTTAAAAAGGTGTTTTTACAATATAATATTTCTTAGTCCCTGGACTGGTACCTGAAGGGTGAGACTGGTCACCTTACCTTCATGTAACAAAAATGATCAAGATACGCTGCGATTGGTATCCCAATGCAGTGCCCTATGCACCATTAGGTATGGGAAGGGAATGATGATATAAGTATTTCATATTTATCAAATAGTTACAATTAATTAAAGAATAATTATTATCTAATTTTTACTCTTTATAATTAAGCTTTTTTTTAAATAATGGTGTTTTTATGTTTATGTAGTTTTTTTTTGGAATGTACTTTAATAATGTGCATGCTACCACTCTCTACTATGTGTTGTTTCCCAACTCAACAGAGGGCTCTTGACTTCATAGAGTTAGAGATACGTAATTTTTATTTTTTTATATTTAAGAACAAAAAAAAGAAGATAATGGTATATAACTACAAATAATCTCCATCTTAGAATAGTTAGATGAAGACTAACTTGATCAAATTATTATATTGGTGTTCACATATACTTGCTGAAAGATGTGTAGTGTTATTATTTTTTATTTTATAAATTGTCTTTATATTGTGACATATTTTACTGTTTGTGAACTGAAAATAAATAAATAAATAAAGAACAGTCCATATTAATGTTCAAATGCTATAGTGCTATAAAGATATATTGAGGTGTTTTGGGAAAAACTCATTTGGGAAAAAGCGTTTAACATTTATTTATTGTAGACTTATTTACACTTTGATTATTTTTATTTTTTTAAATAGAGAAAAATATGACCAGTCTTACGTTTCGGGCGTTAGTCCAGGAACGGTGAAATATTGTACTTTAAAACCACATTTTAAATTAAAATTTAATGTTTACTTTCCTACGAAACGAATCCAAGACCTAAACCATGGTAGGCAACGCCTCAACCGCTATACTATGACGTAGACTTTTCTCCACTCTTTATTTTTTCTGGATTTTTACTTAAGGGTAGCCATCTAGACAAAAGCACTCGTCCAGGATTCTGGTTCTATTTCATCAACAAAACGGTATTCTTCATTGTTTACACCGTTGAAATTTTAATTAACAACAGTTTATTTTGTAAATTGTCTCAGAACAGAACAACTTCTTTGTCAAGGCGTGCAAATTAACTCAACATGAAAATCTAAACCTATTTAATTTCATTGTACCTTTGTATTATTGCCGGTTTAAAATATTACTTTCACTATTATATACAAATTGCATAATATTGTAAAATTAATTATTTATTACATGGATTTATATGCCTGCAATAAATCACTAACTTTATTTTATGTCATAACTAAATTTTTTTTTGTGGTCTTTTACATTGAAAAAAGGTGTAATATGCGATTTCAAAATTGAGATAACTTAGAGATCTTTTGGTTCTATAATATAACGATGGTTAAATAAGAAGAGGGAAAAAATGAGAAATTGTCTCAATTTGAAAAAATATTTCATGCAATTATTCCAGTGCCGATTAATTGTAATATAATTTTTTAATTAGTTATTTTATTATTAAATCAGAATAAGTTATTTGTATTTCTTTTTTTCTATTTACATATTTCACTAAAAGAAAGTAAAAACACGCTTAGCCTATATATTTTAGAACAGGTGGGAAAGAGAGGAAATGAAAGGAAATTATGAAAAATACATAACAACAGCCTTAATAATTGAGAAAAAATCTGTCATGGATTTTCCCCTGCAACTGGCGGGAATTGAACCCGCGACACCAGTGTTGCAGTTAGCCGTCTAACCAACTACGCTACGGCGCTTGTCATTAATCCTGTGCCTTTGGTCTAACAGGGCCAATGTCAGATTTTATTTTTTTCTTGCCAACATTTTGTATAGGGTTGATGTCTATAAAAAAATTATATTTAACAATTTTACACACACACAAATACGTGTTAGTGTTTTTTTTATTGATTATAATTTCAAACACTTCAAATAGTTTATTATATTATAACATCACAAAATAGCTGTAAAATAACTCTCCTGTAATGTTGTGATTTACGACATTGGCCCGTTTAGACCCAAGTCACAGAATTATTTTTCACATTATTTAAGACGTTTACGAATAATATAGATGTTGATAAAAAAACGCCCAGAATACACACACTTTTATATGTTTTCGTTTTTTTTTTTAAATAAAAATTTCACTTTCTTCAGGCAGTAGATTTTATATTGTATGAATTTGAATTAATTGTAAATTAATTCAATGGCTATAGAGTCTTTATTAAATCAGTGTCAAAGGTGCTTAGTAATTACTTCGTGGTGAATCCGCAAAAGAGATACACATATATACTGAGGTAACTTTTGTACGTATATCGGCAGTGAGTTGACCTTTAACCTGTTAACAGGTTAACAGGTTAAAGGTCTTAAGCACTGAAGACAGGGGAAAGCCAGCCTCATCAGTAAAAGGATACTCGTGGATAGATTTCTCAACAGAGATGCAGAAAAAAATATTGAAGTCTAGGTATTAACGAGACTAGAGTAATTAGTTTAAGAGTGTGTAAAATGATTAGTGAATACTTCATCCAGCTAATGACATCAAATAAATAAACTCTGTTACTTGGGTGTTCTCGTGGTAGGGACGTGGACTCCAGATCAAGAGGTCCGAATTCCGAACCCAGCTATACTAAACCATACATATTTCTCATTTTTCTAACACATTTTTTTACAAGGAAATAGCCTCCAAAATCGAAATATTTGGGTAAGTCATAAGAACTTGAACACATTTTTATAATATTATTGTTATCAAAAACATTTTTCACTTTGTGGTATGACATTTTACACTTATTTGTTCATAAATTTGTATAAACCACTTAATTTTATAATTTTTTTTTATAAATCTATATTAACGTTTTTCTTGGCAGAACGAATACATATATATATATTATTTTACATTTGATGGTTATAAAGGCATCAGAATCACAAATAAATACATATTTTTTGTTTTAACCAAAGTTTATTATGAATTGTGATACTCGTAATGCAGAAAAAAAATTAAAATGTATGAGAGCATTTTTAAAAAAAATATAAAAAAATATTTAATTTTGACGGCTATTTTTAACGAGTTTTAAAAAACTCCCTATTAGAAAATGGTAATCGAGTTGGGATAGAGTGGGCTTCGAACCACGGACCTTTGACCCGTAAGTCCGAGACACTAGCCACGGAACCACAACCCGATCCAGTTAGTTTTAACTGAATGCGGTTTTACTCGTGTTTCTGTTTTATATGAAAAAAATGACATCATTATGTGTATCCTATGGGATACATTTTCAAGAAAATGGTTAAAATCTCAACACACTAAAAGAAAATTTTGTTTACAATTCTAAAAGGCATATGCCATATATACATAAATTACAACAACAGAGATGAATAACATTGAAGAAAAAAATTAAGTCGATTTAAGTGGCCATTCACCATTCTGGCTATGTTTAAACATCCACATTTCAATTCTTTAATCTGCTGATCTTTGTGAAGTTAATGAGCTGAAACCCTACATATTCGTAACTTTGTAGTAACGTTTAAGGAATGATTTATATTGACACACAAAAAATAATTCGTATCTGGCATGTTCATTTATTTTTTTAATACAATGCTTGACATATAAATCAACATAATTATATAAAATCACCTTTAAAACTAAAAAAACTAGGATAAACGTAATTATTAACGGCGTTTTTACAAGGTCACGTCATTTTGAAAAAATGTTAGAGATGGAACAAATTGATCAATGTAAATCGACCGAATAAAAAAATAATTAATTTGTTGTTCAAGAAAAAAGTATTTAATGTCTTATTTTTTAGTAAATAATTGTCTTAAACAAACTATAATAGGCTTGTTTTTTTGCGTTTTTATATCAATTTTCGGAAACAGAGTTTTATGTTTGCATGAAAAAACTGATAAAATCTATTTGATCGGTACATGATCAGTGATCAGTAATTTTCCTTCACTAGTGACATTAGTTTGGCAGCTGTCATTTTAATCAAGGTATATTTTAAGGACTATAATAGTACGCTTTCTATAGTTGCATTTTTTCATATGGCATCTTATGTTATTAGTGTTGCGCAACAGAAACCCACCAAGGGAGTCTTTACAAGTCCAAACACTTCAGATCAAGTTACGAATCCAGCCAGAAGTTCCGTATTTTTCCGACTCCAAACAGAAAGCTACGAATCTCGCATATTCTAGTTTTACACTGCAATGTTTCATTGTCACTGGAGTGACGCCTAACTTTTGTAACAGATTATCGAAATACGCCGCATTTTGCTTATCGATGAAGGGTTAAGATGCGATGATGTGTTTACCTTAGTAATCAGTTTGGCACGAAGGACTGTATACAATGGAGGGAAAATAATTTAATTAAAAATAAAATGAAAAGTAATTAATGAAGAGCAGTAAGTAATGGATATACGTCAGTAAGTAGAAATTATTACTCACGTCGCACAGTGTTTCATTTCGTACAAGCTAGACGCTAGAAATTGAATTAGAATTCTTAAACGCTGACGTTATAAAGATATTCGCAGATAATTGTCAAGACAAAGTCATGCTTTATTTGGATAACTAATACAAGCGTTGACTATTGGGTGCATACGAAAATAAAAATATTATTTTCGATTTATTTATTAAATAATTTATTAATTTATACATACATTTCGTATTTTACAAAATGGCACAAAAACACCCTGACAAATTCTGCTTGTACTAGAAGTAGGCTCCGTATATGAAAGGTCAGCAAGCCAGAAATATTAGTATGACTAATGTTGCAATCGGTTCCTATATGGGCAAATGCCTATTCTAAGATATGGTTATCGAATATGTTTCCTATAAATAAAAATAAAATTGAAGAAACAGATAAACAGTTATAGCCCAAAAGAGAAAAAAAGTACAGCTAACGGGAATATAAAAAAATAAACAAATTTATGTACATATATATGCACATACAAAAAATACAATGAATTTATAAATGATTCAATGGGATTACTATTTGCTTTTTTTTCTCGTTGTTGCGCTACAATCAAGGTTGTATATGAAGTTTTTGGTTTGAAAAAAAATACATGTTTCTATTGAAGGTATATGTGATATTTTTTTTCCTCACAATCAAATAACCTCACAAGATATTTCCACATGGAAGAGTTTATCGAAGAAAAATAAGTTTGTGGGAGTGTGATTAAGGGTACTGAATAAATATGAAATAAAAAATCTAATAAGGCATTCGAGATGTGGCTTCACAGAAAAATGCTTTGTAAACCGTAAACAGATTTGGTCAGCAATGTAGAGGTCCCGAGGAGAACTAATTACAACAGATAGTTGTCAAAATGTCCGTAAGATCTCCTATCTGGGTCACATACTGTGTGGGGACAAGTAAAAAATCTTCCAACTTATACTAATGGGCAAGGTTAAGAGACAACAAGACAACAGGATTGAGGACAGCAGCAAGGCTTATTAAGGGAGTAAAAAAATATTCTCAAATCTCACACCTTTGAGATTTGCACTGGTTAAAAAGCCCAGAGAGAATAAAATACAAAGTTTGCTGGACAGTATTCAAATCCTTTCATAAAATGGCTCCAAGATACCTATCGGACCTTTGTATTAGGGAAAATACACGTCAAAAAAACAGCATTTGATTCAGGCAGAGGAAAACTGGTCGAAATCCGGCGCTCGCCAAACACTAGATTCAAAGATCGTGCTTTTGTCATTGCCGTCCCTTCGGCCTGTAACCAATTGCCTCTAAACTTACGAATCATCGATGGTCCTAATCAGTTTATATCCCAACTAAAATCTCACTTCTTTAGTTTATCATACCCTCAATTTTAAATCAGGAAATATAATATGTCACTTCAGCTTAGTTGGAATGTAAGTTTAAGTATACAATTGTAAAGCGCCCTTGAGGTGATTTTTTAGGAAAATTGGGCTATATAAATTAGCCAAAAATTATTATTATTATTAACGTGGATCTGGCACAAGGCAAACATCTTGGTTGTACAACATAAGAGTCTGGACCGGAATGAGAAGTGTGGAAGAGTTGTTTTGGGCAGCGCAAGACAGAGAGGCTTTTTTAGAAGTGATTGCCAACGTCAAGGATACCTGATATGGCACAAGAAGAAGAATATGTTCCTCTTTAAGAACATGTTTTTCCGTAGATTACAATCTCTTGTGAATTCAATATATTCGTTTTGACGAACTATGATTTAATTTAAAAAAAAAAAAATCATATTTAACACAATTTTTCATCATAGCAGGATGGAATACATCGCACGAGCGGGGTTTAAGCGTCTAGCTTGTATGAAACGAAACAATGTGCGCCGCCTCTGGAGCCGCCACTCGCGTAGATCATTTTTGGATCTATGATCCGCAGATTTATGGGACATGCGCGATCCTAATGATGTTTTGTTAATGGAGTTTTTGTAATATATGGACGCAATAACACGGCTGTGCCAGGTCGGCAAGGGAGATACTGGTTCTTATACCGGCTCCTCTTGTACGCAGGGCCGGATTGAGCATTTAATATTTTACTGAATACGAGTATTATTAAGTTTTATGTTGATCGTGTTTTTAAATATATTGTATGCAATTATTTTATTGCCCTTGTTTGTCTTTGCTAAATTGTTTTATGTTCTTTTGTTCAGTTTCATGTACACATGTTTCTTCATATAACTGTTTTTATTGTCTTAGGCCGTATATATAATAAATAAATAATTGAATTTGTTGCAACAGAAAGGAAAAACCTTTTTGAGAAGGGAATATGGAAGTCTAGACTAAGTCTAGACAGGGCTTATGACCTTACATTGGCTGGTTTAAGTGGCGACTTCACACACTGTGTAACATTCACCATTCGGGCTATGTTTGAACACCCAAATTTTCTCAACTCTCCCATCTGTTGACTTTTGTGAAGTAAAAGAGCTGAAACCTTTATCAGGTGTGTGAGATTTATTCGGCTGAACCAATTCACCTACTAGGCAACGCCTGAAAACCATTTTCCAATTTTTATACGTCCTCTTTTACCAGGTAGTTAATTTAACAGTTTTTTGGGTATGTCCAAGTGTTTGCAGACTGGCTTGGATAAGTTCAGCCGGATGAATCAAACCCATATGATAAAGGTTTCAGCTCTTTTACTTCACAAAAGTCAACAGATGGAAGAGTTGAGAAAATGTGGATAGTCAAATATAGACAGAATGGCGAATGTTACACAGTGTGTGAAGTGGCTTTTTAAACCAGCCAATGACAGGTAATTAGCCCTGTAAATGCCTAGAATTTCATATTCCCCTCTCAAAAATGTTTTCCCTCTCTGTTGCAACAAATTTAAATATGAATAACTCCCTAGGGAGGAAATCCAGCCAGTCTGCCAATATTTGGACATACCCAAAAAACTGTTGAATAAATAATTGCTTCACTCGTCAGTCCCTTGGGCATCATTCCCTCACATTTATTTATAAATATTTACTTGTCCATTTCAACACATGAATAAGTCGAAAAAGATTTCGTATTTTATGACATATAGCGTTTATATTATGCTATGTATTTTTTTCAGAAAAAAATATTATTCCTAAAGATTTTTTTCAATCTGATTTGTCTTTTTTGCTGAGAAATATCCACCTATGAGATAAACTTATTCTTCCCGATTATATTCGAGTTCCAATGCAGTGTCCTATGGACCATTGGGTGCCAAAGGGTATGATGAAATTAAATGTTTGTTTTGATAAATAAATAAAAACAAAATAATCGTGAGCAAAACAGGTTTCCATTTCGTTCCTGTTACTTCAATAGTGGACGTTTGAGAGAGTTAGTTGCACATAACACACGCTGATAGAAGCGTAATAAATCTTACGTAGGTATTAAAATATTCTCCAGAATTATTATTTATTATTATTGAAATATATACATCAGTATATATATACACATACATAAAGGCCAATATTCTTAGGTCTCGTGAGAAATAAGACGTAACGAAAAAAGACGTACTAAACGACATGATTTCAGGATTTATTGACACGAAGTATTTAAAATTCAAATATAATCCGAAATCCGAATCAAAAGTACATAGAGCATAATATCTGTACCTCAAAGGCAGACGGATGCAAATCCAGAGTTTGATGAAATGACATTTCGATTTTCGTATCCAGTTTATGATCATATCCATTGATTTAAAAAATATGTAAGTCTTATAATGAAAGAATCAATAATAATAATAATCATAGTTTATTAACAAAATAACAATTACTTTATCTACTACATACACACTTAGGTAATAGATTTATCTGGATCATGTTTAGTCTGCCTAACTAGGTACAACCTGTTTTAAGGCAGACATCTTTATGCAAAAATAAACAATAACATGACTACCTACTAGTTAATTTACTATACAGTTATACAATATTAATTTATCCCATTTATTATTTAAGAATGTATTTTGAGTAAATTTTCCGATTTTTCTCGACCTAAACCCAGTAACCAATTTTAAAAAATTGAATCCGGGTCATGGTTTTACAATGTTCGGGTAACATATTAAATATTAAATATTTTGGGGCGCAGAAACCGGAAATTTCTTTCCCCGAAATTAGAGTTTGTGATAGACCCCATGACCCATCCTCTAGTTTGACTTATGGTAGTCTGGGAGTGTCCCTTTTGGGATTTGGTAGAATAATTTGCTTTCACAAACATTATTATTCTAAAAATATATAATTGCCTTATATCTAAGATCACAAATTCCTCGTTCACATAACTTCATGCTGGGGTACCTGAAGGGCTTTTTAAAAATTATTTTAACTGTTGATTTTTGAGCAGATTCGAAAGGTTTTGATATTGATTTATTAGTGCCTCTCCATCATATTATGCCATAAGTTATAATTGAGTTGCATAAAATAAAATATAGTTGTTTGAGTTTAATTAGGGATAAGATGATACGTATCGACTTGAAGATATTGGAAATTTTTCTAATTTGTTGTGTTGTGTATTCTATGTGTTCTGTTCATTTAAAATATTTATCAATAATTATTCCCAAATACAATGTGTACTGATTCAAGTATTTCAGAGCATATTTTTAATTGAAGGTTTTGTTTAGGCTGTCCCACTGTGGTTTTACTAAATGTTATATATTTTGTTTTGTCAATATTTAAACTTAAGAGATTGTTATCCAGCCACTTTTTTATTATATTGACAATGTATTAATAAACTGAACATACACTTTAATATTTTTTATATTTTCTGCAATAACTTTGTGTATCATTTTAAACTAAATTTGGAGAAATAAAACTTTCACTTTGTTTTTTGATACACTCACTTTATTTTTACCAACTAGTTTCGGTAACCAACTGTTACCTTCTTCAGGGTATTTTTATAACTAAATATACATAAAAGAAACAGTGAACAAATTAGTGGGTGTCGATAAGGATGAGGGAGGGGGTAATTGTGTTTAAGGTGGGGGAAGAGAAGGGAAGGGGGTAATTGCGTTCAGGGTAGAGTTCGATTTTATAGGAAAAATATAAAAATGGGACTATGACTTAAGTTTAATTGATTATTAATTATGTCTAAGTTCTGTTTTACCTTAGAGTATATTGAATCGGGTTGTGGCTAGTGTTTCAAACTCACGGATCAGAGGTCTGCGGTTCGAACCTCACACTACTCTATTAAAATTTTCTAATAGTCAGTTATTTACAACTTGTTGAAAATAGCCACCAAAATTAAATTGCTAATATTTATTTTAAATATATATATGAAGATGAAGAAAAGAAGTGCAGTGGTTAGTGTTTTTCCCTGTCATGCTTGAAGTCCTGAATTCGATTTCTGGCAGGGTCAAAGTGAAATATTTATTTTAAACGAGATTTGCTAAAATATTTTATTTTCTTGGGTTGTACCCGAAGAATAAGACTTGCATTCCTGTAAAAACATGATCGAGATAGACTGCGTGTAGTTTATCAATGCAGTGCCTTATGCACCATCATATGCGGAATAGGGTTTGATGATGGTAAAATGTTATTAATTTCACTTTTTAGCATACGTTCATATGGGAAGTAAATTTTCAATACATCCACGCATTATCTGATACCTTATCACTCGTTTTGATTCGTTATTTTCTTACTAACCTATTTCATACGTATCGCTTAAATCCATGATAAAATTTGAGTGGATTGATAATATGTATTTTTTTGGATAAAAATAAATAAATTAGTGGCAGTGAAATCGAGTGGAGATTAGACGGCCTCATAATATACTGGTTAGTGTGTTTACCTGCCTTTAAAAAAATAAAAATAATTATAATACCTACAATAAAAATCAATTCTCTCAATTATTTTTTTTCAACAAAATTTTATTTTATTTACAGTACTTTTATTAACAAATGCTTGCAGACTGGCTGGATTTCCTCCATAGGGAGTTATTCATATTTATTTTTTTGCAACAGAGGAAAAACTTTTTTGAGAAGGAAAAATTGAAGTTTAGGCATTTACAGGGCTTATGACCTGTCATTGGCTGGTTTAAGTGGCTGTAAATTAAGTATCCGGTAAAAGAAGAAGTACAAAAATTGGAAAATTGTCATCAGGTGTTGTCTAGTAGGTGCATTAGTTCAGCTGGATGAAAAGGTTTGAAATCCACATGATAAAGGTTTCAGCTCTTTTGATTCACAAAAGTCAACAGATGGAAGAGTTGAGGAAATGTGGATGTTCAAACATAGCCCGGATAGTGAATGTTACACAGTGTGTGAAGTGACCACATAAACTAGCCAATAACAGGTCGTAAGCCCTGTAAATGCCTAGACTTCCATATTACCTTCTCAAAAATGTTTTTCCTCTCTGTTGCAACAAATTTAAATTACAGTATTTTATTTTGATTTTTTTGAGACATAAGTCCTAACTCCATGGGACCTAAGTCCTGTGTTAAGTTAGGATAAATAATTAATAACAACAAACATATAAAAACAAATATCAGATTCAACGCATCAATATCGATATGAAAATAACAAACACAAGCATTTTACGTACATAAAAAATAATGAGAAAAAATAAAGTTAAATATTTAAAAAAATATCAAAGAATTTCCAACTTAAATCCCCTCCTCTAAGGAAAATTCAGTCTCTAACACCTCTCTTGAAAATAGTTTTTATCTTTGAGAGCTTAATATGCCCTTCCAAAATACTGAATACTTTCGGTGTGACAAAGAAGAGGTGGCTCTGGGCAAAAGTCGTACGGGTTCTGGGTATCACATTATTCGTGCTCTGGGTAAGCCTCTACGAACATTTTGCTGAGATCTCTTCTTATTGTTCGACCAGAAGTGTGCCGGTGCTTTACGGTAGAGTTGTCTCACATCAAGTACCTTCATGCATTGGAACAACTGTTCTGTAGGGTATGTTGGAGGGCGCCGAGTAATATCGACGCTGGAAAGGAAAAGTTACCCAGCGACATGTAGCCACTTTACAAAAGGACAACTTTGGAAAAGTCCAGCGCTGCGGAAAATCGAATAAAAAAAACGTTTTGTTTTGTGCGGTAAAAATTAGAGCACTAAATTGAATATATGTACTTTAAAAATATGATGTACGGGAGCGACGTATGGACTTGAAAAAATAGAGATGAAAATAGGCTGAATGCTGTGTGGTATAACTAGGTACGATATATGCACAGCTGTAGAGATCCGTACATTATGTTAGGCTGAGATGAGCACTTTCGACAAAATCAAGAAAGGAGCTCTGCGCTGGTTTGGACTTGTAGAGCGAATGGATAGTGAAAGAACGGCTAAGAATATTAACAGTACGAATGTTGATAAATGCAGAAATAGAGAAAGACCGAGAAAAACATGGCATGACCGAATCCAACATATACTTGAAGATGGACATGTTAAAAGTCGAAACAATCGGCGCGCGTGCATGAGAAGATGTGGAGAAAGAGACCTGTATGCAAAGATAGGGTGATGTGGAGTTCTATCCTCTCTGCCTACCCTTACGGGGAAACAGCGTAATGGTTTGTTTTGTTAAAAATATGTTTTCTTACTAGGTATATGTATTTGAATGTCCCAAATGCTATATTTTATTTTTTAATTTATATCTTTTCTCTGCGTACCATACGTACCTCCGGGCGTTTAAATAAATACAAATAAATAGGTTTCTGCATGTATATTTATATTTGGATAATTTATATAGCGCCGTTTTTGTGAAAATCACCTCAAGGGCGCTGTACAATAAATAAATATCCAACTACGTCTTGCAGCTACAGAGCGCATGGACGGTTGGGATTCTTGTTCCTCGTCTCCAATTATGATATACAGGAGCTAGATTACAGCACGTCTTGCAGCTACAGAGCGCATAGACAATAATAAATCTAGCCCCTTTTTACATTTTTTATTTGACAATAAAGTTTAGAGATTTAGTGATATTTAAAAAAAAAAAAAAAAACAATTTATAAAAATAGAAGTTAGATTACAACAAGGCCGTAAACGTAATAAATAAATATGAAATCGCCTATTTTTTCCGTTTTTTTGTTGAATATACTATAAAGTCACAACATTTTAACAGAAACACATAATAAAGAAAAATTACAGAAACAAAATAATTAATCGAAATACCACACCAAAAAAGAGGTAACTTCGTGTGTGGGATTATTATTTTAATAATTTAAGTACAAAAAACACATAAATATATGAAAAAAAAAATATGGAGGTAAATAAAACATTTTTTATAAATATGTTCATATACATATGCATGCAAATGCGTATGCGTGCGCACGTATTTATAAAATTACACACACATATACGCACACGCTCACCTACTCACACGCGCATACACATATCCCCACATACACACTATAACATGGTAAAGAACATTATAAAAAAAGACATTCAAGTTGCTTAACAAACGAACATAAAAGTAATGTAGAAAAAATATTTAATAAAAAAACAAATTTTCTTAATTTTAAAATATAAACTTAAGTGTTAAAAAGCAACATTCAATTAAAGAGTTGTTGAAAGACAAATATTTTTACCTTAAGCTTGAATTTTGTAAAGACATTGATAATTTTTATTTCGTCAGGCAAATTGTTATAGAAATTTATTACCTGATATATGTAACTTTTTCCAAAATGTTTGGTATTAAATTTTGGCATAATAATATTATATTGATGTCTACTGTTTAATGTTATATTATGTATGTACGTAAATAAGACTATGTTCCAAAAATTTTTTTTCGATATATTTCTTATTTTAGAAAGTTTTCATTGAAAATGGAAAATTTGAACACGCGACTTTCTTTAGGGTTTGTACACCGATGCCTCTCTTGTGTTGTTCTAAATACCAAATAATTGGCCATAAAAACACTGGCTTCTAAAGGGGGTGTAGTCGGTAAGAAGCCTCGGGGTAGGGGAGCCCGGGGTATGGCGGCCACCCGCCGGGTAATGGGGTAACAGAGGTCACGGTTATTGGGAAATTTTCCCACTTTTGGAATAAGAAAACAAATATCATGATAAACAAAACGAAGCTCATTTTGCTTTTCTTGTAAGTATCAAGCACTTGTCGACTACTAGAAACATCATTTTTGTGAGTTTACCGCGGATAGTGTTTTTAATGTTAATTTCCGTAAAATCAATTTTGTATAAAATATTTATTCCTTTGTAGTTTGACGGTAAACTGAATTACATTTGAGAATATTTTCAGTTTCTTCAAATATCTTTGTAGATTTGTAAATGATTATGGATTTAATATTTTAGGAATATTATATTACACATAGGTGCGAAGGTTTTCACAGTCACTGTTATCAATATGTTTCTTTTTGGGTGATACCGGTAATCAGTTTACCCTAAGGATGGCTCCTGCAATGGTAGCTGAAACATCGGAACAAATCAAACACCGGTATCACCCAAAAAAGAAACATATTACACATGTTGAAATTACCATAGTGACTATATTTTTGTACATATTTTTCGTTTGTTTTAAGATAATACTTTGTTATATTGTTTACTAGGGAACGTTAATCTTTTTGTAATATGCCGAAATAAAGCGCATCATGATTCAAATTATTTCACCGAAATAAGTAGATAAATAAATCTAGACTGACATTTAAATAGAAACGAAGAAATTTAGTCAGATAGGAATATATCAATGAAAGCTTAGGCATTTACAATTTATTACGATCGAGATATTTATTTCCCTTAATCGAGCAAACGATAGATGACATTTTATTCATCACATTAGTGGCTAGCCCGTTTGCCTACAACGTCTTCGATTCGCCAAATTATCAAAACAAATTCCGATTTGAATGATTAAGTTGGCCTCGTGGTGTAGTGGCCAGCGCGTTTTCCTACCATGCAAGAGGTCTCGGGTTAGATTTCCGACGTGGTTGATATGAAATATTTATTTAAAAGGGTGTTTTCACACTAGAATATTTCATAGTACCTGAAGTTACCTGAAGCGTAAGACTGGTCATCTCACCATCATGTAACAAAAATGATCAAGATTCGCTGCGATTAGTGTACCAATGCAGTGCCCTATGCACCATTTGATGCGTAAAGGGAACGAAGATGAAATGATCAAAATACGCTGCATGCAGTGTTCTTGTGTGTATATTTTATTTTACAGCTGTTTACCTCACAACTTCGGGACACGCGAGGAACTGATTTGGTCTAGAGGTTTGTGGATACCATATGCTTAGCCTAGGGAGCGGGCATAGTTTGAGATAGTAACTATCTTTACGATTAAGAATCAGCAGTCAAACATTGACATTAAACAACCTTTATTGAAATGGCGTATAGTATTAATACGACTAAACTGGTACTACTAAATATCATAGTGGTGTGGGTCATGAACATAACATTCCGCATTCCACACATGCTTATCCATAACCTATATTTACTTAATATTTATTTATTAACATACACGAACACAGTGCCTTTTACCTAACAGAAATATACATTTAGTAGAAATAAACATTTCAAATATGAAATAAACGAAAAGATTTATCTATACACTGGAACTTCGTTTTACACGGATTTTTACATGGTTTCGAAATAACAATGTCCATTATACTTTTAAACATTACTTAAACAATACGTTATAGTTATATGATTATATTATTCGTTGTTTGAATGTCCTACATCGCTCTCTTACTTATCGTATAATATAAAATGATAGTCTTCTTTGTTACGATTCTTAAAAGTATTTTGATGTCATTTTATATTTATGAAAAAAAATAAGGTACAGTAAACAGTGAACAGTTTCATTTTTTCAAAACCCGTATTGACTTTTATTTGAGTATAATGAACGCAAGCAAAATGCTCATTATAAGCTTTATAACTCGTAAATATTAACTATTTATGTAGTATCAGAGGGCAGAGCAAGCCGGAAACATGACACTGCATATTTTATAACACAAGTTTATGATAATTTAGTTCATAGCTACTTAAAGCAATTGATAAACATGCTGCCAAATGGTCATCAGTCAAACGGGAGTAATGATTTGTTTTGAGTGCATTCATTGTAAAAAATGTAGATTCGCAGTGGAAAGTGGATCCAAATAAAGTTTTTAAATACGCTACACGCGTGGGCGTTATTGGGGCGCGATGGTGCTTTCGAGTTTAAAATTTAAGCACTCTCTTATGGGGGTGGACAAAACTACGATGAAGTCATTGATATGAAAGGTAAGCAAAATGGATACACCTTTTTCAATTGGCTACGGAAAAAAATATATACCAAGTGCGTAAAGTAGTAGTTTTTGAGAGATTTAGAATCATACAATATTGTTTTTATATTTATTGTGTTAACTCAGTAAAAACTTTCTACATTCGTATTTAAACCCATGAAAAATGTCATAATAAGACAGATTTCTTGACATTAAAAAAACAATATGTGCTGTTTTTTTCTTGTAAATAAGATCAATCAACTTAACCGTATATGAAATGCAGTAGTTATAATGTAAAAAAGGTCAAGATACGCTACTGTTGGTGTACCAATATAGTCCCCTATGCACCATTATGCGCAAAAAGGGATTGATGGACTTACACTAACTAATACAAAATATAATGTCTTATATTTAAAAAAACT
>NW_028279727.1:0-105921 GCF_059751315.1 Micrasema longulum
TATTCAACACGAGGAGTTGTTTTCCTTTTTGCGATGGGACATAATGAGCTGCAAAACAAACACCAAGCAAGAATTTGAACATAACTATAACCGAGTACCGCACGCAACTACACTGGCTCAGTATCAGGCATAGAAGAAACTTTCACATTTTATCACTTCTTCACAATATCTTAAATAATCCCACTGCGCCTTTTTATCTGAGAGAGCTCTTCCAACCTCTTTCACAACACGGACTATTTCTTCGCGTTCTAGTAACGAGAGAACCCTTTTAATACCCTGTCACCGCTCTAATTTTCTCGCCTCCTCTTTCACAATAGTAGCCGCTCGATTGTGGAATAATCTACCCACTAATGTAAGAGACGCCCTTTCTTTATTTACATTTAAGTCAATATTGAAATGTCACTATCTTAATTTTAAATTGTTCCTTTATTTTTCTTCTTTCCTTCCCATCCCCTCTCCTCTCTTCATAGTAAAGTGTTATTTTTTTAGTATATTTTTATTTTGTTAATCTTTGTTTTGAATTTTTGTTTAAAATTGTAAGATTCAATATGTCCGTGTATTTGTAATTTTCTCAAACTGAATGGTTTGGGTAGGTAGGAAGAAATTGCTTTAAGGCAATATGCCCGCCCTTATATGTATACATATTGTATATGATGTAATAACTTATATTTACAAATAAGTTATTAATTTAAAAAATACTTGGTAGACTGAAGACCAGTCTGAAGATGCCCATTAGTGGGTGAAAGCGCTAATTGGTCAAAATAAATAAGTGGAAGTATACCAAGTATTTTTTAAATTAATAACTTATATGTAAATATAAGTTATTACATCATTACAATGGAATTCAATCGAGAATTGTCAATAAATAATTTAAATGAAAATATATTGTATATGTATATAAAGTGTTAATTAAATAAAATTCCGACTTTTGACATGTCCATCATCAAGTATTTGTTGGATTTGGTCATGCCATGTCTATCTCGGTCTTCCTCTATTTCTGCATCTATCAACATTCGCACTGTAAATATTCTTAGCCGTTCTTTCGATCTACATGTCCAAACCAGCACAGAGCTCCTTTCTTAATTATGTCGATAATGTTTGTCTCATCGTTACATAATGTACGTTATTATTTTTTATTTTTTTTAAAAGAAAAAGAAATATTTGCGTTCTTATGATTTATCCAAATATTTAATTTTGAGGGCCATTTTCAACGAGTTGTAAATAACTCACTATTAGAAAATGGAATCAAGTTGGGGTTGAGTGGGATTCGAACCACAGACCTTTGGTCCGTGAGTCCGAGACACAAGCCACAGGACCGCAACCTGATTGTTTATGTTTATTATTGAAATAAATTTAAAAAATACATTCTATAACCATGGATTATTTGGTTCACAGGTAAGATTATTTTTCTTGTATATTTTAACATAATTCCCACTGCCTGTAATGTAATATTTAGGTGGTTCGTGGTTGTGATCTTCATTAAACTTGAGCAATATGTCGAAACAGGTGGTCGCCTTACACATACATCCGATCCTTTTGGAATCACAGCACCACCAGATCCTCTCACCAGACCCTTTATTTTTCACAAAAGTGTATCCGTTCAAAAGCAGCAAAGGTTTTCCTGTATGTGTAGAGACGAACCTCACTGCAAAAAAAGTTATTTTTTAATATCAATAGTTAACCCTCCCTCCCCAGTGATGTGTAGCTAGTACACATTGCGTCTAATAACTATATCTTAATAAATATAATAAATATTGGGTTTAGATTTTCAGTATTCCTTCATTACACATTTACGTACCGGCTGAAATAATTTGTTATTAAATAATAAGTACTTATTAGGCACAAAAAAAACATTTTATCGGAAACCGAGGATAAATTACAAATATCATCATAAGTATACTCTCAGTCAGTCACGTAGTCCAGTACTATATAGCTACTCAGTAGCTCTCGGGAAGTTGGCGCGGGTGCACGTTTCGCCCGAGTCGTTGGCGATACCCAATGGTTTTATCATGTTTTCAGCAGTTAGATTTAAAATATTATCATATTTGAATTAAATTATGGTTAATTAAAGCCATTCTCTATAAATTATCAATTTTTCCCCTATTAAACTCTTATTATTTTTTAAAAAAATCTTTTTTTTTTTGCAAAAAAAAAAGTGATAATACCCTATTGTTCTGGTGCTCAAAACTTTAACACCAGGGGTAGTATTCTGAGCGCAAAAGCGCGCGTAGAAAACGCATTTTTAACGCGTATTTACGTACTAAATACACGATTATAGAGCGATCTCTTCGCACGCATATTCGTTCAGAATACCAGCCCAGATATCACTGCTTTTTGTTTTTGTCACATAAAAAGCTTTATCCACCCCATGTCTTCAAGTATTTGACTAAAATCAACATCATAACATTACTTTTGGTTTGTGTTTATATTTTATTATAGGTAGTTATTTAGTAAGGTCTACATAATATTGTCTTCGTGTAAGTAATAAAATAAATACACTGTAAACAAAAATTGTATTATCATTTATTTTAAGTAGTAAATAAAATATAAAATAACAAAATTGGTATTTACAAAAGATAATTTATTAATCCATAAATTTAATAAACTATCCCCAAATTTCATTTATTAATCCCTAAAAATAAATACAAATTTTCTTTCAACATAAATTTTCTTTGTTTTTGGCTGTTGTATCGACTTGTTGGGGTATTTTAAAACAAATATGAAGATTATTGTGACTGGAAGTCTTATTTCATAAAAAAATATTTGTATCAATATCCAACAAAAAAATATATGCAAAGTAACAAAAAACAAGTACCAAATACAAATGCTATTTTCTCTCACGTCAAGAATAATGGAATTTCAGATGTAAAAAAATGAGAAAATAAACATAAATACTTTTTTAATTTATTTCAACAGAGAGGAAAAAGGTTTTTAAGAAGGGAATATGGAAGTCTAGGCATTTACAGGGCTTATGACCTGTCATTGGCTGATTTAAGTGGCCACGTTATACACTGTGTAACATTCACCATTCTGCCCATGTTTGAACATCTACATTTCCTCAACTCTTCTATCTGTTGACTTTTGTGAAGTAAAAGAGCTGAAACCTTTATCATGTGGGTGAGATTCATCCGGCTGAACTAATTTACCTACTAGACAACTCCCGAAAACAGTTTTCAGGCGTTGCCTAGTCGATTAAATACATGTAATCATGTATGTATGAGTACTTACATATATGTATTATGTCTTTTTCTTTTTGTTTTTATTACCTTTTTGAATTTTTATATATTTTTTAATTTGTATTTTAGGCCGGAGCGTTCTTAACAATTTAATAATGTCGATAAAAATTTATTATTTTTAATTTGTCATGATAAATGTAGGTTTTTAAAGAGATGAGATTAATTTATGTTTAAAATCTCTTAATTTTGAAATATTTTGAGTATGACCTAATTTTTATAGACCAACTGTATGCTTCGAATATTTTTATTTATTGGGATTTTCAAAAATATCATAAATTTGGGTGGTTTTTATGTTAATAATTGATATCTTTTTCATTTTTTAATATAAAATAGCTCATTGAAAGTTTAATAATTTATTTGATTTTCCCTGGAATAGAGAAATAAATCAACATACTACACATAGCTGAAATACAAATTCCGAAGAAAACAGTACTATGTCCCAAAACACTATAAAATAGTAGGAACTCTAATAAAATACTAGATTACTTAGAAAGTGTAGACCAATAATATATTTTTACAATTTTTAAAAACTTATGAATCCTGACCCAAGAATATGGAAAAAAAAAAAACAAACTTTCAATTTGCTTTCCCGCAAAACTATATTTTATGACTTAGTGCTGTCTTACTTGGAGCAGTCGACATGATACATTACTTTACATTGTGTAATTTGTACAACCCTGTCATTACTTCCGAGTCCATGTAAAAATTCTGAACTGTCAAAATGCAAAAAAATGTAGAGCCGTTGGTTTTCCAAAATAAAATAATGCTAACACAAAAACATTAAAAACACCATCTCAGTCAGTATTATCCGCCTTAAAAGTTATATTTTTAGGGGGTTCATGATTATGGGATTCCTTAAGGTTAATTATGGTATTCTCAATAGTGACGGCAGTTGCCTTGCATTTCGGTCTGGAGGAACAAACCCATGATGATTTAAGGTTGAAGGGATTGTAGTAATTCTGCGAGAATGTAAACCCATTTACCATCAGCAATGTTTTTCCTCTCTGAGATGGGATGAATGTTGCTGCAAAATCCAAACAAAAAAGTTATTTTATTTAACTGCTTTACGATACGTATTATGTAAGTATAAAATATATTATCAAAATCTAAAATATGTTATATGAAACAAATTTGGGAAACAGGAAGCCAAAATAACATAAATAGACTACAAAGACAGCAAAATAAAATATTGAAGCTAGTATATGACCTCCCTTCCCTTATCTTGCACCAACTAAAGAACTCTTTGGAAAAATTAAAAAATTCAATGTTGATGAACTTTTTCAACTAGAATCTTAAAAAAATTATTCATAAGTTAGCCACTGATATCATTGTGGACAAAGAACTGAAACTTGGAGAAAAAAATTAATAAACATAGACATAATACAAGAATATCAGAACAATATCACATACAACCTTACATATAATTGCTTTATAATATGGAAACTTCACTGGTCCATTAGAATTAAGTCTAATTGTGTACAATATTAAACTTTGTAACTGTACTGTATGTTTCCTGAATAAGAGAAAATGAAAATAAAATAAATACAACATTCCAAAACGAGACAAGGACAATCGAGACTAAGTTATCAGTAACTGAAATTGTACAATAAACTACCAGACAAAAGTAAACAAAAGACTAAGACAAACTTTTCAAACAGCGTCACATATATATATTTTTTAATGAATGTGATATTCCGTAAGGGTTAATAAAAAAAGTTAGTCCAATAATTAAGTACTTTTTGCCTGTCACTACGAAGTATAACTAGTATTCATATTACTCCATTTTCCCGATGATAGACCGCCATACTCGTCTATCCTGACATATTCTTCGGTTCCGTCTGCTTTTGACATGACCAGACTTAAGACTTAAGTTTATCTGATCATGCCACGTTTTCCTTGGTCGTCTTCGTTCTACGTTACCGTTAGTTTTCGCCATATATCCTTGATTTCCAATTCTTTCGTCATCCATTCGTTCATGACCAAACCATCTCGGAGAATACCAATAGAAGTTTTAAAACCAAGATTGTAGAATTGATTTTATGTAAGGGTCTCTAAGATGGTTTGGTCATGTAAAACAAATGGACGATGAAAGAATGGTAAAACAAGTATATATGGCGAAAATGAACGGTAACGTGAGATGAGGATGACTAAGGAAGACGTAGCATCATCAGATAAACCAAAATTTTAAGTCTCGTCATGTCAAAAGCAAGCAGAACCGTAGGGCATGTATGACAAGATGTATACATGAGGAAGAAGCTAGAAATGTATGCCAGGATAGACGAGGGTGGCGGTCCATTCTCTCTGCCTACCCCTGCTGTGAAATACCGTGATGGTAGTAGTAGTAGAATTGATGCCCAAAAGCATGAAGCTTAGGTTGTGATCTCGCGCATCGCTCGTACCGCCATTTGGGAAGATATAACTTAAAATAAGATTTTTTGGATATAACTCCCTTCCCGTTTGATTTTAGATATTAGATTGAGCTGAACAGAGGGACGAATTGATTACAATTAAAAAAATCGACATTTGCAAGAAAAATAGTTTTTCATTCATGCCAATTGAAGAATCTAAAATCCATCAATCAATAATCAACGTATCGTTTCACAGGATTCAAATTTGTTTATTCTCATATATGCGCATTTTTTTGTGATACCGTTTTCTTCCAGACTTGAAACGTGCACTTACCCTCCACAATTACAATATAATGCTATCAGTAAAAGCAAGTTTTTATGTGAGGTACAAATTAAACATTATCTTTTAAGATTCCACATGTTTATTCAACCAATAAATATTTTTCAATTGACAAATATCTTTTAACTTAAGTACTACGGCAGTTATAAATTTATAGGGCCGGGCCATAAACAATAGTTTTACATTGATATTTACTAATGAGAAAGTTTAGTGGTTTTTATTGGTTAAAAGACTATCAAACTAAGCCAATTGAAAAAAAAACTGTGTCAACGCTATGATTTTTCAAGTTTCGTAATTTTGAAATTACTCCGCATGTGACTTCACAAGTTCCCTTCAGCGAATTCTGCTGATAGGTGAATTGGCTTCCCGTAAACCGGAAATCTACCACGACACTCGGAAGAACGTCGTTTACAGTACTTCGTTTTTATTAAAGTCATATTTATTATTTTTCATACGTTTTCAGGAAACTTCGCCGCACAATTAAATGCTCTGTTTTTTTTCCGCCCGTAAGAAAACATTTTTTTATCCAACCTTACCAGAGAAAAGTTAAAAAATAATGAGAAAAAATTACAATAATTTTATTTAGGTTAAATAACGAATAAATATGAATAACTACATGTTTCAAATGCTTGTGAATACCATTTAGGGAAAAAAAATGCAGTGAATTTTTTTATTATTTAATATTTTTTACAGTTTTTTTTAGTTATAAAATATTCAATTTGACAGTTTTACTAAAATTCCACAAGAGTTTCTTTTGTAATTAGGTCGAATGTGATTATGGCAGTTTTTTATATTAACGACGAGGTCATTTTTTTCATTAATTTGAGCCTTACAATTGAGCTGTTGTCTCGCGGTGCATAACCACAAATGATGGCCCTTGACATTTGTTGAGTGTAACGAGTATGTAAATCCATCTAACATCAGCAATTTTCTTCCTCTTTGGGACGGTATATATGATACTGGAAAAAATGATCGAAAGTTTTAGTGATTGTTCACGAACTCAGCGGTGGCGCGTGGCGGGTGCGCGCACGCTGGCCAGTCGAGGCGGCCTAGCGACATTGCGTTCGTGTTGGCCGTACTAGCGGGTCGCAGCAACCGCTAGAGGACTTTTTCGAACATGCGCAATAATTGTGTATGCTGGCCATCAGCTGTTAGACGGCGTATTGATATGCCTGCGTGTAACTTCGACATAAACACTTTCAAGGAACGACGAAATTCAGTGCTACCAAAAATTGGAAATAAAAAAATGTTTTCTTGCACGCGCTAAAAATTAGAGCATTCAATTGTACGTCGAAATTCCTCGAATATGTATGAAAAAAAGTATATTTTTAGTAAAAATTAATTACTTTAAGATGTCACAATGAAGTATTCCGTAGAGCCAATACTAATTTAAATCTTCGAAAGAAAGAGAAAAGAAAATAAGGGTACGGATCTGGGTACAGTCTACCACCCTGAGGGTTGCGCCCCTGGCAGCCGCCCGTCTTGCCAGCCCGTACCTACGACGCTCTACCTTTACAAGTAAGAGCATGTATTGTCAATTATGATATTATTTAATTACAGGGAAAATCGATTTTTTATAAAATAAATTTAAGTATTACTTGAATGTACCAACATTATTACAAAACACATGTAAAAAATAAAATTTTATGTAGTTTTAAAAAAGGATGTTTAAATCTAATTACTTTTTTTTAACGCTTCATATCAGTTTAAAGGTTTAATTTACAACTAAACTTAGCCACTGGTAAAAATTATGTAGGTATTAAAAAATAATCTAATCTAATCAACATGTTGAAATTTATTCCAACTGAGGGGGAAAATATTTGTGAGAAAGGTATACGGAAATATAAGCATTTGCAAAGCTGATTTATTAATTTATTTATTATAAACGAGTACACGGCCTAAGCCAATTACAACAGTTACACGAAGAAACATATATACAAGAAATTGAACAGAAATAATGTAACTTCTGACCTATTTTTAACTGATTTAAGTGATCACTTGACACACTGTGGATTAAACGCTATTTTGCCTTCGATTGAACATCAATATTTCTCAAATTTTCTATCTGTTGACTTTTGTAATGTAAAAGAGCTGAAACCTTTATTGATGTGGGTGAGATTCATCTGCCTGAATTATAACATACTTTAATAAGTAGGTAACGCCTAAAAATGCGTTTCGATTTACATACAAGCTCTTATACGCGTTAGTTCAATAAATCTAAATAAATGCAGTTTACTTTTTACAATTTCAACACACCTTAAATCATCATTGGAGAAGGTTCATACTCTGACATATTTACCATCGACAGTAATGTGGTATACGGGTGGAGAGTGGTTATGGCAATCTTTGAAGCTGATGAGAACCTCGTCCTTGGTATTGGCAGTCGCCTTACAGTTGTGCTTGAAGCGGGAGGAACAAACCCACGAAGATATTCCTCCGATGCTCATCGAGTTGAAAGAGTATGTGTAATTGTTGACCATCAACAGATTTCTACCTCTTCTGCTCGGTACAAATGTTACTAAAATAAAAAAGATAAATTCAAGTAAAAACACAAAAAATGCAATTTTAGACTCAAGAGTCGACTATCCATACTGAAACGTGCGCAAAATACCCCTTGCTTTTGACTGTAAAAGTGAATAAATTTTAAGATATTTTTCTACGTTTATCCAAAATTCTTATGACCTTGAAGAATTAAATCAATCGATTTTTCACATAAATTTTATTATGGTTTGTTTAATCATCTGGGATCCAAATTGCTCCCTAGAAAAACTAAGACCATTATTTACAAAACTCTCCTCAAACTGGTCATTGCATAGGGTGCCGAATGCTGGGTTATGAACAAAAGAGATGAAAACACGGTATTAGTATTTGAAAGAAGAATAAGAATATTAAGAAGAATAATAAGATTAAGGAAGATATTTGGTGCTGTCAACCAAAACGGCATGTGGAGGAGACGGGCCACAATGGGCTGTAGCGCCACTGATGATAATTAACAATACTTTGAGTTTGTCCAGAGTGCGAGGTTTTAATCCTAACACTCATATATGGAAGTGAAATATGAAACTGGCAGAGGAAAGATGAAAGCAGAGTAAACGCGGTCGAAATGCGATCTCTTAAAATAATGTGTGGGAAATCAATGTATGACAGGGTTACGAATGATGAAATATAGCGAGAATGCAAACCTGACACAGGCATAATTAATAAAATTAAGAAAGGGTAGGGTCTCTTAGATGATTTGGTCACGTTGAACAGATGCATGGTGACAGACTGGTAAAACAAATGTACATGGCGAGAATGAACGGTAACGTAGGATGGGGACGACCAAGAAAGACGTGGCATGATCAGATAAATCAAAATCTCTAGTATGGTCACGTCAATAGCAGACACAACCGAATGGCATGTATGACGAGATGCATTAATGGGGAAGAAGCTAGGAATGTATGTCAGGATAGACGTGTGTACCGATCCATACTCTCTGCCTACCCCTACGAGGAAATGGCTTGATGGTAGTAGTGTTTGTAGACAAAAGATTGGATTTCACGCCCAAAGGATTTATTAAGATTAACACATTACAACAGAGACGGAGAACTTTTTAGAGAAGGTAAGATAGAAGTTTAGGCATTTTTAGGCTAGTTCCTAATAATTTTATTTTTTTTTTCCAACAACTCATTTTTTAATGAAAATAATTTATTATTAAAACTGGAAAATTGAAACAATCATTAATGTCTCGAACTAGCACTATTTCTACAACCCTTTACTCACCCACTTCTATAGTCCGCGTCCAGTGCGTATCGTTATATTGGTTAAATATATTTTTAATCTCACATAAAAAAAAGATAAATTTAAATTGTGATTTTCCAAAAAATTCATTACGATATTTTAAAAAGTAGGAACATCACAAAAATGTTTTTCTTAATTTTTACGGAATTGCCCTGAAAAAAGTGTATGTATATGTAAATATCTCGAATCTCGTCAAATTTTTCTTGGGAAACATTTATTTAAGCTGATTTCTGGAAGTACGAGTATACTCGTATATAATCCAAATATACTGAAAGAGATCAGTTTGTATGTTCGTAATAATTATAATAGAGCGAGATCTCGTGCAGTGTTTTATACACCCAGAAGCCGTACAAATGCAAGTCACACATTAACAGGGCAATCCGCTAGCTGAATATGGCTTCTGCGGATAA
This sequence comes from Micrasema longulum, assembly GCF_059751315.1. Taxonomy (NCBI): domain Eukaryota; kingdom Metazoa; phylum Arthropoda; class Insecta; order Trichoptera; family Brachycentridae; genus Micrasema; species Micrasema longulum. Next base: position 10,115 of record NW_028279727.1, read on the forward strand.
TTTGGATCTATTTTACGATCTGTACATATCGACAGTTAATCAGCCCGTAAAGTAATGGAGACTACAATGTGCCAAATAAATAAATATATATATTATTACGTATTTTGTTTTTTGCCTAGTAAAAAAAACTATATTTTTTACTGTCTTTGAACAGAGTGACCTCTGCTAGAAGTAATTTTATATTGATGTTGCGTATATATAAATAAAACAAATTTTAAAATACATATGGAGGTATAATGGTATTTTTAACAGATTCAAATACCTTGCGGAATTTGTGACAAAATGGTTGTTGGTGGTAAAGATAATTTCAAAAATAAGTACAAAATAAACGATGATATTCTTTACAATTTTACATACATTCCTGAACTCGTCACAAAATATTTGGGTGGTTCATGATTGTGTGAGTTCTTCAAATTGAGTAAATTGGAATCATAAGTAGAAGCTGATGCCGAGCATTTTGGTCTGGATGTGCAAACCCAAAAGTTTCTAGTAGGATTGCCAGGAGCAGTTGAAGAAAATGTGAAGCCATTAATCATAAGTAACTTCTTTCCCCTCTGTGATGGAATAAATGACACTAAAAAGACAAAATGCTTATTACGATTATTGTTTTTTAAATCTTGAAGAAACCAATTTGCTACTAGGATCTCATAAAAATAAACTTAATTTAGTGACTGGCAGTTAAATCTACCTTCTTTAAATATTTAATTGACGGGCTTCTCAGACTTGCTAAAATAAAGGTCTTAAGGTCCATTACTAGAAAAACGCTCAGAGATCTAATCCATAGTACTTTAATTAGAGATACGTGTAAAATAGAGGATATCGTGCGATGGAGCAGATCCAGACGAAGATACTGGAGGGACTATGTGGGCAGGATGTGCAGTGACAGCCTTGAAAAAGCTCCAACCAATAAAATCACATTTGGACCACATCCGCCTATAAGACCACCCAAGAGATGGAGGGACAGTTGGACTATCTCAGGAGAGCTAAGTTTCTTTAACACAGATTTTAGGATCCCTTAAAATATTAAAAAAAAGAAGCTTGTTTTAAACCGGCTAGAAATCAAACATATTTACTCTGGTCAAGACGCGGGAAAATGCGGCTATTCGTTGGATTTCCATTTCTTCAACTCTTCCATGTGTTGACAGATTTTTTCCCTATCTGTTGCAATATATTTGAATCTTAATAACTCCTTAGGAAGTGAAATTCAGCCTTGTCTATGAACGTTTGAACATAATATTGTTGAAACGATTTTCATTCAAATTTTCGGGTTTAAAAACGAGCACATATAAAACGGCTCGCAGTTGGCGTCGCGTCACTTTGACGTCACCCGTCATGCCCGTCGAGTGCCCCTTTTACGAACATTGCGTATTAGAATAGCGCGATATCGTTATACGTGCCGTTTGTCCCAAAGGGCGTAAAACGTCTTGTTTTCAGATAATTCAAAATCTGCGTATTGTAAACCATTATAGAAAATTTGCAACTCACAGATGCCTCCCCGATACTGTGCGAAAAAACAACTGATCATCGGAATGCCTAACCAAGGTCGACAAAACCGAGGCCTCGTATTCCCGATTTCTGCACCCCAAAACTGAATTGATTTTGTTTTATTTTTTTAAGAAAGAGTATCACACCGACATTTTCTGTGTCAGTACCTTTTGGGTTTATCAAAAATATTTAACATATTATATACCATACGTCCGAGAACGGCGGGAATTACAAGTCTATTTTAAGGGTTTTTAAATGGTTCTAGCTCTCATAAGAAACAGTTGATCAAAAAAGCAAAATGAAAGAGACACGAAAATGGTAAATATCTAGTGTGTAAAAAAAAACCACTGCACTAGTGCCATAATCCACGGAGAAAACACGAGACTACGTTTTTGTGAAGAAAAGAAAGACCAAGTTTCCTCTTAATCAATTGCCACAAAAATTTGGAGTACCGATTTCGAAATATAAGAACATAACGTAATAATTAAAAGACATTGCTTTAGAAGTGTAAATAGGTTTGCAGATATATGATATCGGGGTGCAAGATGGTTGTGACAATCCTTTAGTACGAGATGATTCTCACAAGTGACCGCTGTAGCCTTACACAGAAGCTTGATTCTGGAACTACAACACCAAAACAATTTGGTGTTGCCTGTTTTTGATGTAAGAGCGTATCTGAAACCGTTTAACATCAATTGATTGGATTGGGACACTGGAAAATAACATCACAAATTACAAAAACATTGTTTTAAAAATTTATTTTAATTATTTATTGAAACCACCACAGTCGTACAAAATTACAGAATACATACAAAGCCACAAAAAATAACTATGGGTTTCACATAGAAACAATAATATATATTTATAAACCTGATATAAAGTTACGCCTAGGCATAATGGTACTAAGGATGGGAATACCTCCCTAATCCGAAGCACGTGTCCACCGCCGCACCCTCAAAACGCTAGTTAAAGGAGGCTTCCGTGTTCGATCTTGGACTTTAATGTTAGTTATAAAATCGAACCACTTTAGACCTAATACTACTTGTACCTTGTACTATACGACTTGTACTATGTCTACTAACTGAAATGGATATGTTCTCATCATCACTATGGCAGCATCATCTGCATGGCATGTGATGTTAATGACCTTATCTCCCTTAGTAGATTCACTACTTTTTTTTTATTCTTAAACGCGTTTTTTTATATATATTTATTTTGCTTGTGTGAGAAAAGGAAATGGATATGTTTTCATCATCACTATGGCAGCATCATCTGCATGGCATGTGATGTTAATGACCTTATCTCCCTTAGTAGATTCACTACTTTTTTTTTATTCTGAAACGCGTTTTTTTATATATATTTATTTTGCTTGTGTAAGAAAAGGTTTTAGGTATTGTTTTAGGTATATTGTTGTTGTATATTTAGTTATAAAGGTGCTAGACTTGCTTTGTTTCTTTGTTGTTCTCAATATGTGTTATTTTCTAAATGCTATTATTATTTATGTCCCGAATTGAGTTGTTGTAGCTCCTGGGAATGTAACTCAACGTATTATACTTGTAAAATACTTTGTGTTATATGATTTATAAACATGTTTTTTTTTTTAAGTCTTAAGTCTGGTCATGTCAAAAGCAGACGGAACCGAAGAATATGTCAGGATAGACGAGTATGGCAGTCTATCATCTGGAAAATTAAGTAATATGAATACTAGTAATACTTCTTAGTGATACACGCAAAAAGTACTTAATTATTGGACTAACTTTTTTTATTTTAATTTTTTTTATTAACCCTTACGGAATATTACATTCATTTGAAAAAATAAATATGTGACGCCGTTTGAAAAGTTTGTCTTAGTCTTTTGTTTCGTTTTGTCTGGTAGTTTATTCTACAATTTCAGTTACTGACAAATTAGTCTCGATTGTCCGTGTCTCGTTTTGGAATGTTGTATGTGATATTGGTATGATATTCTTGTATTATGTCCATGTTTATTACTTTTTTTCTTCAAGTTTCAGTTATTTGTCCACAATGATATCAGTGGCTAATTTATGAATAATTTTAAAAAAAATACTTTATGTTATATGATTTATAAATTTTAAAAAAAAATCTCCTCGAAACTTAGAACATTGGTGTTGCGAACCTGTGAGTACGGGCATTATACAAGAATTAAATAATCGGCACCTTATTTCGACTTATTAATTTATTTTCGGGTTGTAATTAAAAAATGATAATAAATTGTCCATTGTTTATTTACCGAAGCATTCTGGCCAAATTTAAAATAAAAACATAAGCTTTAGCAATAGTAAATTACAGTTTAATATATTGACCCTTATCAGTAATATGATACCGGGGTGCTCCATGGTTGTGACAATCCCTTAACTCGATTAGTTGTTTCTCACGAGTGACTGCTTTAGCCTTACAGTGAAACTTGATTCGGGATGTACAATTCCAAAATATCTTTCCATTAGTAAAACTTTTAGAGGTAAACGAGAATGTAAAACTATTGACCATCAAGAGATTGTTTCCTTTTTGAGACAAAACAAATGACACTGGAACAGAAAATGACAAATTAATAAACAAAAGAATGTGCGTACAGCGGGGCCTCGACAATCCGAACACGAAGCCATGGATGCACGAGGCGTACGGATTATAGCAGTGTTTCTCAGCCTTCTTTATGCCATGCCCCGCCGTAGTTTTTTCAAAAGTCAGATGCCCCACCGGCATCTTTTTAATTAAACAGCAGGTAAATTTTCAAATCATCTTGTAATATGTTTGTAAACATATGAACCCCTAATGAAATTAAATGAAACCTATTCTAATACATATATTATAACTGAAATTATTACAAAATAGAAATTAAAAATGTTATTAAGTAGAATAAAATATATACGTGTATGGTGCCCTTTATAGACACGTCTTCCGTGCATTAATATAGCTATAACAATGTATTATCAAAATACCACATACCAATTATACAGCTTGGGCCCGGTACCAATACAACATCTACAGCTACATCCTTCACAGTTTCTGTGTTTTTAGATAATTATTGAAATTGTAACGGGTTTTATTCTATTTTAAGTACAATTTAGCGTATACATTAATTTTGTACATCTCAGGCATTTTTTCGTATGACCGATGAGTATTCCCCTTTATATGTGGAATGTCGACGTGTCTCATCTCTGAAGCACTGAGGCCTTATGCCCCACCTAACTAAGAGTATGTTTTAATCATTAAAAATATAATGTTATTAAAGTATAATGCAAATATAAATAACCATAAATTATACGATTTTCATGCATGAAAAGGTCGCATTACTGTAGTGAAGAAAGCACACATCATGTTTTTACGCGAAGAGAATCAAAAAAATTAATGGGCTTGCCTTACTGGTAATCTCTTGGCACGCCGCTGGTATCCACCCCCTCTAATTTTACCAGGCCGGGTGCATCGGCACGATATATGTGCAACGGGCCTTTAGGTGATGATTTAACAAGTAATTTTCTCATTATTATAATTGTAATTATATGAACTAGACTAGTAAACTGAACGATCAAAACATGCAAAACACAAATCCAAAGAAAGGGGAAGTTTAAAAATAATGCATATTATAAAAATCAAATATTCATTCAATCATTTCAAATAGTTGTAATTACAAAACAACAATCAAATTTTCACATTTTCAACCGAGATATTCTGGCTGCATTTAAATAAAAAGACAAACATGACCAAAATTAAAATTATAGTTTGACATAACTACCACAGGCAGTTATGTGATATAGAGGTGGTTGATGGTTGTGAGAATATTTACACCCCAAGAGGATATCCTCACGCGATACCGCTGAAGCCTTACAGCGAAACTTCATTCTAGATGTACAATTCCAAAATATCTTGCCATTGATACCTTTTGAGTTCACCGAGTATGTAAAGCCACCGTACATTAAGAGCTTGTTTCCTTTTTGAGACTTAACAAATGACACTGGAATAAAAAAAATACAGATTAGGTATTTACATTTCAACTTCTGATATAAGCCGAGCTTTCGCGAAGAAACAAAATGTAAATAAATAATTTGTTTGATTCGATCGTCTAGTTCAGGATTTCCCGAGGTTTTTCAGCAACTTAGCACTTCGCGAATCCGAAAATTTTAACGGGACCCTTATTTTTTTAATTTTCAACAGAATAGATTCATTCTTAAAGGCTTAAATATTTTTGATATCGGGCACTTGGTGAGTTGAATTTTTACATGTTATATATGTTGTGGCATCGAGCCTGTTTCTGCATTTTGGCTTTATTGCAGCATAACTAGAAAATCTCACTTTACAATAAGTTGTAGAAAACGGAAGTCAAACTATGTATGTTACGAAAAACTTGGGACTATTTATTGACTCAAAATTTCATCGAGCTACCAATTTGAACATGTAAAATCAAAAATATCACCCGTAACTGGCGTATTTCATAGACTTCGTGGCTTGCTTCCTCATTCCGTTTTGTTTGCCGTCTACTACGCTATGATATATTTTTACCTATCCTATCTATCATGTATATTTTATATTATTTCGCCAACAAAAATCAGATCTCGGAAATACAAGTTCTTCAAAACAGAGCTCTGAGAAACATTTTTGGACTGAAATGGGATTCCCATGTCAAGGATATCTACCGACAGACAAAAATACTTCCTTTCAAAGTGATGCCACTGCATGACATAATTAATACTATTTTGGATATCATAAGCTTTTCTGCTTACACAAATTTAAAATACACATTTGGTCATGATATTCACAATTACAATACGCGTTACTCAGGGAATCTTCATATCTCTAAGTTTCGCTCAACGAAGTCTCTGGAAAATATTAGCCATTCCGAATTTAAATAACTGCCCGATGAGCTTAAAACACGAAAAGTCGAATAGAAAATCCAAAAGTGTCGCAATTAAAAAATATTACTCAAATCTTTTTGATAGTGATAGTTATTAATGATATTTATATAGATGGTGTGAAGTGCTGTGTTTTGTATTTCTTATTGTATTGTTTTCTTATCATTTCGGATGTATTAACTATGTATGATATTGTGTATTGTCACAAAAAAGTTTTCTTTTAATGTATGGTTCCAAATGAGTTTGTTGAAATAACTCCTGGGAGTATAATATGTACTTTATGCATTATATTTATACACTATATCTGTTTGTTTACTATAAATATGTATGCAAAACTTTTGGTTTCCCAAATAAAATAAAATGACATGTTTTTTAATAATAAAAATATTTTTTAAAATTAAAAAAACATGGGTGGCATGTTTTGACACATAGGTGAACTCCTTTCACAAACTTGTCGTGATATCATTTTATCTTTGTATTTTTGTTTTAAATCAGAGTTACTAATTAAATCAATTAGATTTTCATAATCACTTGCGCTGCAACCTACTTTGTCTGTCACGGAAAACGGATTCCGACCCCAGGAATCTTCATTACTAGTTTTGGGAAAATATTGCAAAAGAGTTGTTTTCGTATAGAATTACTCCAATTTTTTTGCGGAACATCTTTAATGGACTCTGAGAAACACTGGTGTTTGGGAAACTCTGGTCTGGTTCAAAAGTCAGACTCTATTGCTCACTTGTTCGTCCTCTTCTAGAATATGCCTCCAGATCACTGGTTCCCTTTCTATGTAGGCCGAACAAATCATCATCAGAAGAAACATCGCATGCTAGTAGCATGGATGCTTGGCCACGAGAGAGGAGACTGCAGATGTAGAAATAGAGTCGATGTTAAAAATTGCTCGCATGCACCGTTGTCCCGATTGTGTCGTAATGCAAACTCAAAACAGGATCTGAGCTGGTATTCCAAACGCTCTCGCGGCCATTTTATCTCGTGTATTTTGTATGTAAATTAAAAACTGTTTTATCGTGCCGCGAGAGTGGTTCAGAATAGCACCCCTGGACTTTTTTGCCGAAAATTCAAACAATCGCTAAAAAAAAATCAATCTCGAGGTCGTTATTTTTTTTATGTCGTAGCTTGATTTTTTTAACAGTACCTGTATATATAAAAAAGTTAAATTTTAGAAAATGGAGTGAATATCTCGAAAATCAATTTAAAAAAAACGACCGAAAAACCAGGATTTAACAGTTTTATGAAAAATTTGATTCACTACTACTCGTCAAATATAAAATGCCAAATAACCACTTCAAAATTAAATGGTATTAATATCCAAGGTCATTTAAAAAACACTTCTAAATGTCATATTCATAAAGCAGACACTACTAATGTCGGTACACAATCACTAAACAAAACTCAGACACAGATTTTAGGTGGCCTTTCCAATATTTATTTTCTCATTATCTCTAGACTCTGAATTTATTATAGAAATAAGAGACGAGTGACACTTAAATCAAAAAAAAAAATAGTCAATGACCGGTTTCATCGTTTTCACGACATTTTTGAAACTGGTCCAATTTATGGGTTTAAGGATAACTCATCCTTTATTTATATAATAAATTACAATGAACTTCCACTGAGAATTTTCACTACCAAACTTGAATGTTTTAAACTCGTAATTTGAATACGTCTAACCAATGAACTGAACAAGCGAATTACGTAAATTGGCAATCAAAAATCAATAATCAATTTTCAATGTTTTATTTACATCTCATCTCATTTTTTATAACCTAATTAATTGATGTTACAATAATTGCAGTGAGCGGTTAAGAGGTTAACTCCCATTAGGTAACATAATAACTGTGAAGCCAAAAAAAAACATTTTAAAAGCAACTCATAAAAGTAAACAGTTAAAGTGAGTAAAACGATTGCGGGGAAAGGGTTGCAAAGAGAGCAGTAGATAAATGACAAGAAAAAAAAAGGGGAAAAGATGAAGATAGGGATGACTAAAAATCGTAAAAGGTCTTTGGCCGTTTCTTAAAAAACCTTATAGTATGTACAAAGTATTAATAAAAATAATAAGCAGTTTGAAAAACACTACGCATACAAGAAAAAACTGAAAATGTATACATTAAACGACAGTAATATTTACAAATAATAATGAAACATGTGAATAACAACAAGCAGTCTTTCACAATGGCTGATTATCATATTTTGGCTCTTTTCCAGCCTTCTCTGAAGCCTGTTATTTAATGTCGCAGCAGCTCTGTCCAGTGGGAAGTCCCAGAAAACATCCTACTCGCACTGCAATGCGATTAAGGTTTTTGTAAGACTTTATTTTATTGTTGTTACAAACTTTTATAACAAGCGCCATGCCGCAGTTGGTTAAGCGACCAACTATTAAAGTGGTGTGGTTTTGATTCCCGCCAGTTGCAAAAAAAAATCCATGAAAGATTTGTTCTCAATTAGTCCGGGTGTTGAAGTATTTTTTTTATAATTTCCATCCATATCCTCTCTTTCCCACGTGGTAATAAATCTCTAAAATAGAGGCTTGGCGAATTTTTTTCTACTCGTTACACTTCGTTGGTGTAGTTCGACCACAACTCGCGTGCATTCTTGCTATGATATGCCTCCATTTCTCGTGTCGTCCAGGGTCTTTGGGTTATTGATAGTTCCTGTGGGATGAAGACGCTTGTGTGTTTTGCAGTGGTCTGAATGCGTAACATCCGTCTCGAGCACCACATTTCAAACACATCAAGCATAGTCTTTTCTTTTTTCCTCAAGGTCCATGTTTTAACTGCAACGGAGAACACCATAGATTTCGCTACATGGTTTTTCGTTTGTATCAGTATGGACAAATTTTTCCATATCTTCATCAGACAGCTACAATCAAAATCAATTAAAAGGATCAGATTTACTGACCTATTTTGATATATTGGCCATCAGAAGCTAGACAGTATTGTGGTGCATTATGGTTGTGATCATTCTTGACTCTGATGAGTATTTTCTCGCATGTGACCGCTGCAGCCTTGCATTGGAGTTTTTTTCTAGAACTACAATTCCAAAACATCTTTCCAATGGTAGTTGTTGAAGTTAAGGAGTATGTAAAGCCATTATACATCAAGACGTCGTTTCCCTTTTTAGACAAAATAAACGACACTGAAAAAAAAGACAAATTTTAAAATCTTTGAAAATTATTATCGATTCATGTATAACAATATAAGTTCAACACTCCTCTAAAAAGCCTTAGAGCAGCAAATAAAAGCAGTTATATAGCAGGATTTTGCACCAATTAGAACTTCTCATTAATTTTTAATTACTTTGAGAGATATTACAACTGAAATGGAGAACATTCTTGAAAAGTGAATTTGGGAGTCTTGACAGGTACAAGACTATGCCCGCAAATAATTTGCAGGCGTTACCTAGCCGGTAAAATAATTGGATGATTCTCATCTACATCAATAAAGGTTTTTATGTAGCTTATTGTCTTTAAAAAATCAACGAATGAAAGAATCGAAGATATGGAATCTTTACCTAAAAAGAGTTCCCCATCTCTATTGGAAAATGTATCAATTTTTAATAAACTCTAAAGAGGGTGAAATCTAAACAAATGGAAAAACAAAAAAAAAATCTCGTCAACTGCAAACCTTTTTACTGAACACGACCGACCTGTATTTTATAGGTTTAAGGTTTTTCAAAACCATTATTAAAACTTGTAATAATGTAATGTATTTGTGGTCTTGACTGAATTAGCTTGATTTATCATAACGACTTCTCCACAACACAATAATATATAAAAAACAACACGAAAAATGTGAATAGACTATGGTTTATTTTTATAATACGCGCAATCAAACAAATAAATATGTACGCATACATATTATACGGTAAAAGGTAAGTTAAAAGATAAAGGATTTATTTTTTCCCGTCGTATAATGATCTATCGATAATTCAAGATATGCAAAAACTGAGACGAATAGCAATACTGGACTAGATAATAAAATGCGGTGACAGTCACTTTTTATTCCCGTTCTACGAGACATATGAAAACCCTACTATAAAAGGAACAAGAAAAATATAATAAATATGTAGTAATATGTAAAGGTCTATATTTAAAAAAAAACATTGTATTAGGTATACCCCAAATACCTAATATAACATATTAGATACAAAGATTCTTAATAAATTATGAAAAATAGACTGGCATGCGGTGTCTTCTATCTTTTCCGTTAATATCAAGGGTCATGATTATGATAATTCTTCGTGCAAATAATTTTATCTTCTATGGAATGGACTGTTGCTTTGCATCCATACTTGGAATGTTTTGTACACTGCCACCGAATTTTCCCCGAACTACTTCGCTGGTGAAAGCAAAATGTAAAAGTACCAACCTCAATAATAGGTTTCCCTTTCTTGCTCTTGATAAACTTGGCTAGAAATAAATGAAAACCGATTAAATAGTACAACAGTAAGTAAGAACCGACAAACACAAATCGAAAATAAAAATTCCACAAATAATTCGTTAAATCGTTATATGGCCTATAAAATACAAGAACAAATAGTAAAGGTCCAAATACGATCCCTGTGGAACACCTTGACGTTTCAAATGTAAATGTCACAGATTCGTTAGTCCGTTAATTTAGTTGCCAAAAGATTCGAGAAATAAAAATTCCAATAAACAGTTTTTAAATCCTTTTTTTTTTATATATATACTCTAAAATACACATCATATTGTTTCACTCTCTTTCGTTCTCTTTTTATCTCAATAATCTGTAATATTATATTGAAAGTTACTTGCAACGCGTGTAGTTTTGAGTTAGTGTAAGTCTCGATGTTGAAGTCTTTGAAACCGGTCAACATACAGCTTTAAACTTGTGGTTTATTTTAACTTATAAACAAAAAAATATCAAATCAAGTCATATGTACGACAAAGATATTAAATACGTCTGAAATACAAATAATGTTCAATTTATAATAAATACATATAACAAATAGTAAAAATACAATTTTTAATTTTAGGCATAGTGCCTACTTTATTAATAATGAAAAAACAAACACAATTTTAGTAATAATTTGATTAATTGAATGAATTCTTTTAATTCAATTGTAAAACAGCTAAAAATGCTAAATTTAGAATTTCTATTTGAGTTGTAAGTTTTATTTCTACTTTCATTTATATGCAAAACAACCAGAGGTAACTCTTTACATTCCAAGAGTAAATCTTACAGGAGCTTATTCTGTTAAAGTTTCGTTTCGTAAGTTGATTCGTTCGTTATATTTATATATATATATATATATATATCATTCTAACGCAATCAAAACAGAATTTCTCTCTCGTTCCCTCTCATACGATACGAATGAATTTGTAAAACGATTTAGTTACAGAATAAGGCCACAGGACGTTCAGTCTTAAGGTTATGGCATGGCATTAAATAAAAGTAAAACACAAAATAAAAATAAATTAATAATTGCAGGGATGTTTTATTAACCTGCTTATCGCAAATTTCTTTTCTTTGCTATTCTGTTTTCTAGGTTATGTTTGTAAATTCAAATGATACTTTTTCTTTTATTGTTTTTTTTTCTCAATATTGTTATTGTGTAACAATATATTTATGTTAACATTTCTTCTAATTTAATATTTTTTTCTTAGTAATTAAGCCATGAGAGGATATGCAGTAGGTAAGAATTTCGACGAATAGGTATTTGAACATCGTATTTCTGTCACTCTCTCGCAAATCCCTCCCCGAATCATATTTGTCTACCGTACGTCCAAAGACAACTGGGAATTTTTTTTCAATTTTTAGATGGTCCTAACTCCCATAAGAAACAATTTATCAAAAAAGAAAAATGATAGGAATGCGCTTATGATAAATATCTATAACGTGTAAAAAAATCACTACTATAGTGCCATATTCCAGGGAGAAAATACGGGACTACTTTTGCACGAAGAAAAATAAGACCGAGTTTTCTCTTAACACGGGCACAGCCTAAAAAGCCATAATAAGTTCGTGAACATACTATGTAAAATGTAACTGAATTTGAAATTAATCATTTTATAAATAAATGTATAGTTCAGCAGCGAATGTACTGTCCCTTCGTAGTACGGAGATAATTTGGAGCTTCGTGATTGTGCAAAAGTTTGCAGTTGACAAGGTTGTCATGGCTGGTAGTTGCAGTTGATTTACAGCGGGACTTCAGATTGGAAGAGCAGGTCCACCAACCCTTTCCATCAGGAGTTGATGTCCGGAGAGAGAATGTGTATCCATTGATCATCAACAAGCGCCCCTTTCGCGTTGGGAGAAACATCACTGAAATTTAAAAACAATTTATTACGATAATCAACATTTTGAGTACGTCCAAATGCATTCTCAACAGGATTCGAAGGATATTAATATATCAGCAATATTCATAATGAAATTATTGCTGATATATATATTTAAGTAGTTCAGCGTTTCTCCGTATTAAAAATTACTGAGATTATCCGGACACCATAAAGTCGCGATTGTTGCGTGTTGCGGACCGGAATGGTGATTCACCATGGGGGGAACAATATGCAGCAACGGCAGCTCTTGAGATATACTTTTTATCTTTGATTTGGTTCAGACCAAACATAGAAATTAGCGGGGTAATGGATAAGGCCACACAATACGTTAGTAAAGTTTCCACATCGTCTGATGATATTTCAATCAAAAATTATCGACGAGCTGTCCTTAAATTCATAGCATCGTCACCGTAAACTGCGCAAATATCGCGAGCGGCTTTGACAGCTTTATTTCCTCGTTTGAATGCGAACAGAAAGATGTGTCAAAATGCTCACATTCGCCTACTTGACATTCCATTCTTAAGGCTTGTAATAAAATAAAATAATATATGTAACGTAAAAGCAAACATAATTATATTGTAGAGATGAAAACCTTCTTTCGAATGACGTATGATCTTTATCATTTTGTTTTACTTTTGGTGCTCATTTTTAAATTTGGAAAAAAAATTAACACAACGTATGTTTACACTCAATACGTACATAATAATATTTATTACATCCTGTAAATTATTTTCATGACTAAAAATTGTGTTGCTTTTAATTGCCAAATATCTCCTTGTTGTTTTTATTTATATTTTATTTTTACTTTTTATGTTTGTTCATTTAAATTTGTTTTATTTTTCTTATTATGACTAGTATTTACAGGTTTGTTTAATTTTTAAATTATAAATGGTTTATTCTCTAATTTATATTTGTTCTTCAATTTTTTTATTCTTATCGGTATATTTTCATATGTATATTTATGCTTCAATTTTTATAATCATCGGTATGTTTTCCAATTTATATTTATGTTTAATTTCTTAATTACTAATGCTGTATTTTACAATTTGTATTTATGCATCAATTTTTATGATTATCGATATGTTTTCTAATTTATAATAATTATGTCTCATTTCTTAACTATTAATGGTATATTTTCTAATTTATATTTATGATTCAGTTTTTATTATTATTACCTGCATGTTTTCTAATTTATATTTTAATTGATTTTTTGACGTTATTATTATTCTTTGAATTTATTAAGCAGCATTTAATGAAATTTAAAAAAACACATTTAAAAAAGAAGGTCCTTCCTAAACACAAGAATATCTAGCTAGTCGGGACCTGAAACGAAGAAACTCTGTACATTTTAAAACTGTGAAATACATAAATAAATAATATTATACAATAGATGAATAGATTATGGAGATACGCTGCGATTGGAGTACCAATCCAGAGTCCAATGTACAATTAGGTACGGAAAAGGGGATTGTGATAAACATTTAATAAAAAACTACAGTAAAGTTTTATTGCTTTTATTGCGTATTTAATGTTTATAACTTTTTTATTCAAATTAATTACCTATATAGGAAATACTGATAGTAGGTAACTTGCAATTGTTAGAATAATAGTTGTTATTTGTCCAAAAGGTGAGTCGGTCGACTCGTGTCTATGCGAATAAATCACTCAATAGTGTAAACAAAGAGCATATAATTATTCCGCGTGTTTAGTAGCATAGATGCATAACTCAGCAGTGACAGTTTACGACTTTACAGAATTTATGACTTTGCACACACAGGTTTTTCTCAAACTCACAGTTTCTTAATTTTTTCAAATTCTACATATTTTTTAAGTCATTGGCATGGAAACATTCACATGAGAGTTTCTAAAAAATATTGCCACTATCCGTTGAATTTTGTGAAGCTCGCAATGCTCACATATTCCATGCCCAAAAAGTCTCCATTACTGTTGCGATAATTATTTATTTAAATCTTAAATCTTATCTTTATCTTGATAAAACCCTCTTAGAAATATCCTCATGCGAGTTTTTACCGCCATCTATTGATCTCTTGTAATACAGATAATCTCGACATGATAGTTTACGCATTAAAACACTTTTTAAGCTGCCATTACCTACTTTATCTTTGTCTCACTTTTAAGGGTTGCTGGATGTTTTTTAATTTAAATAATCATTATGGATGTCTTTCTGAATTTCTTATTTATTTATCTTAGACGTGCGGGGTTCATAGTCCATGATTGATGACACACCCACACGTGCTAAATAATTTCCCATGAAATATAGTCATAACTCCAGGAAGCAAGTCCGCATTTTCTATTGAATGCAATTCATTAAATTCTTCGAAACACGAAATCAACGTTCTGCAGTACATTAACATCGTCCCTACCATGGAGAAATGAACAACAAAGGAAAAAGGCCTATAAAGAGACTACAGGGCGAGGTAACGCCCAGCAGTTCAGTTCAGTCAGTTCAGCCAGTCCGAAGACTCAGTTCAACGCAGTCACTCAGTTCCAGCATATACTTCAAGTGCAGTCTCTTCAACCCATCATCGCCGCTACGCTCGTGCTACACCACCAAGTGCTGTATCTTATTCGCCAAGTGATGAATACACATTAAACAGCAACCTCGTGTCTTCTGTTAACCTCTAACTGAGGTAGGAGCTACAACCCTTAAGAATCGCATAATCCTCCAGACATTTCATGACTATAGGTTTAGTTGTTTTTGTAAATGCTTCTGGAACTTATATTCGCATGAACGAATTCGTTCGCTCTTCTTCCTCGATTGTCGATGGTACCGTGGGTTAGTTAGAACTTTTATTCAAAATCGACCACTCTAGCTTTTGCGCCAATTCAAGATTCTCTGGCTCCACGATCCGCGCAAACTTCGGGTTGAGTATAGTATACTCGTGCCCGCAAAACATAAGAGTCAGACCAGGCCCGGGATTGTAAAGGCTATCTTCATCGGTACATACCGAGACGGTATGCTTAACTTCTGTACTATCTCTATCTACTTCGGTAGGTTCTACCGACTTATCATCTCGACGTCATATGATAGAATTCAACCAATGAATGACCCTGAAAATTTAGTCCGCGTCCCTTACTTAAATAGCTCTCATTTATATTTTAAATAGGCTTCTGTTATAAAAAGTGTCCAATTTAAAGCGATTATAATCTCCAATAAATTCCAATTCAATCAAAAAATGCTGGCTTGAACATGATTTTATATGAATTTAGACAATTACCAAGACGGAATGCTTAAAAATCGTCTGTATTTATCTACCGAGCGATAACAAAGCTGGCTGCTTCAACTTCTCGATACGTCCACTCAGAAAGATAGTAAAACAGATAGAGAAAATATAATAACTAAATTTGTTTTGTAAGTGGCAACATTTTGACGCCTAGATGCTTTTATATGTTAATAGGGCAGAATTCAGCCACATTATCTGTGCATCTAGGCGTTCTTTTTCAAAACTCACGGTTATATCAGAATTTAATTCGACTTCAAAATTTACTTATTTCTTTCTCGGCTTTTAAGAAAAGTGCCAGCCTCAGAAAGATTAAAAAAATTTAATAAATCGTAATTAAAGGAAAAATTGCTCAGTGGAACAAAACTTTTGTAATTTTTAATGCGTAGATGCGTACCGAGAGGTACTAGGACCCGTCAATACGAGTACATACCGATGTACCTACCTTAAAATTTAAAAGTGAGGGGATCGCTAGTGTATCTTTGTAATCACTCGAGAGAATTTGTCTTCAACTGTACCGTCATGGTGAAGGTATGACCTCCTTAGCTTCCCATCATAATCGCGGCCCTGGTAAGCTATAGGTGTAGACTGTGTGCCTGTGTGGGGCTCGTTCATAACATGCGCTCCGAAAGGTGCTGGCGGGTCGAAACTCCTCGATCTCGCGCCCCACACCCGACAGGCCCTTGCAATGAGGGAGTCTAGTGTTTTTTTTTTTATATTTGACTATTAAACCAAGCCAAAAATTTATTTTTTTATTTTTATGTATCGCATTACCATCGCTATGATTTTTTAATTTCTGTATTTTTTTATTTACACAGCCTGTGACGTCACGAGTTCAAGTCTTTAAGCTTTCCTAGCATTGAGAAGAAGAACCCCGTACCTGTCAAAACACACTAAACTTTGAAAAACATGGCTACCCAAATAACTAATATGAACGTAGTTATGCAGAAAGCAGCCAGTCAACTGAGAGATAGATATTGATGTTATCGGGTGCAGTAAGGTTAATTCTATGTTCTGCTAAAAACAGCCAGATCTCTTTCATATAAAAAAAAACTGTAATAATCACCTTCTGAAAATAGAGTCGATCACAAAAATGGCATTTTTCAATTTGCAGAAAACACCCACAAAGGTCCAAAAATCTTACGCAAGTTTAAAAATGATTAAAACTGGTCAAATATATAATTAGATTCTTGTTTGTAATATAAAAAAACTAATATTTTCATTTGTTTATCATTTGTCAAAGTCAAAAACAACTGTTGTGTAGATTTGATTATTCACTATTTTTATAAGAGTGCTATTATCTCAGTTTCACTTTTCTATGGCTGGCTGCTTTCTGCAAAACTACATTCATATGAATTTACTTCTTTAGGCGTTATGATATTAAAGTCAGTTGCATAGTGATATAAAATCATTCCTTTAAATCTTATGTAGTATTTAGAAGCGGACATATGCTCCATCGGGCATTACAATGTAATTAGGTGCGGAGTGATTGTGCACAGATATGTAGTTGACAAGTTCATCCTGGCTGGTTGCTGCTTTGGCCAGACATTTAGACCTTTTGGAGGAACAGGTCCACCAACCCTTGCCGTCTAGAGTGGATTTCCTCAAGGAGAAGGTGAATCCATCCACCATCAGCAGACGTCCTTTTCGCGTGGGAATAAATGATACTGAAATGTGTAAACACAAAATAAATTAAAACGTTATTTCCAAAACAGTAAACGTCTAAATATTTTATTTTAATTTGATGTAATCTTATTACTTTCTCATTTTGATTCCTATGAGTTACATACAATGTTTAAATTTATTTCAACAGAGAGAGAAAACATTTTTGAGAAGGGAATATGGAAGTCTAGGCATTTATAGGGCTTATGACCTGTCATTGGCTGGTTTAAGTGGCCATTTTACACACTGTGTAACATTCACCATTCTGCCCATGTTTGAACATCCACATTTCCTTGACTCTTCCATCTGTTGACTTTTGTGAAGTAAAAGATGAAAAAAAAGATGGGTAAATAGCTTTTATTTTGTTGAAATTAGCTTAGATGCTTTATTTGGAGCCGTGAATATGCCAGTTTTGTCCATATTGGAAACTGCATCAAATTGTAGTGGTTGCGAATTATGTGGGTATGCATGGGTCAAGTATTGTCACAACTTCTACATCTTTTTACCCACAACTACTGTTCACCTCTCACCTCAGTATCCTTTGATCACCCGCCACATTAAGGCCTCGTGTCGCACATCGCGCATTTATTTCATTGAATGTATGCCGCATTATAAAACTTTGTTTCCACCAACCACCAGTATTGAGCTCCAAATCGACGCCTGTTATCGTGTTAATGCCGCTCGCAAGTGTCAAGTCGGATCCGACAAGTCCATTAAGAACGAGAACCAGGTCAGTGGGATCCCTTCCTAATTCATATTATTTGCTGGGGTTGTGACCACTTGACACTGCATACCGCATATCGAGGATACACACTTATATTCATTTAATTTAATTACAGTCCACTCCACTTAATAGTATCATAGAAGCCCTAGGGCTTCGCCCCCGCTATTTCGCATCCCGCATCCGCGTGGGAATTCGTTTTCCCGCCAGGTAGCCTGTGTATTTTCATTGAATCTGAGATATGCAAAGAAGTAGAATGAATCACTTTGTAGTTTATTTAAACGTCGCCGTGCGTCTGATTCTGGATTTTGTTTAAAAAAAAAACAGTTAAACATGTCAATTCACCAATTTTTGGATCTTCATTAAATTCGTGTTGAACAATTATTTTCAGCAAAATCATACGCTAAAACTCTTAACTGCTAAAACAATTTTTTTATGTACTCAAACGCAAACCTTGTCTTCCATTTCCATTGAAAGTCATATTGTATCTCTCTAACTTTGTGGCGAACGTGCAGGACTTCAGCCGTTTCCTCAGAGATGATGCTGGAATTCCAAGTGCTAAGGCTCCCGATCTTTAACGTTCACCGCCTTCAAAAATCTGTTTTCTTGCTTCTTAAATCAATGAATCTCAATGATTTTTTATTATTTCTGGCGTCTTACATGGTCTAACATCTAAAAAATAAAAATGATATAAAACATAAGCAGCATCAAACAAAATCATGTGCACTCTTAAATAATCAAAACTCGCGCACACATTATATCGTCGCCATTCAGGCAAAAGTCACTAACCCAAAACACATCATTTTGAGAAATCGCTATTTGAAAGTTTGGAGACCGAGGAAAAATCAGATTTTTGTGTTTTGGGGGTTTTGCGTGCACAACGTAATTCATCAATGTCTTTTTAATAAATTCCTTTGGTAACTTTTTCCTTCTGATACATTCAAAAATATCTGGAAGGTTTTTAATGAGGCAAGGTGGCTAAAATTTGGCTGACTTACTTGCTTGTTTATAATCTAGTCTAGAGTTTAGATTATAAACAGTCTAGATTCTAGACAATACAAGCTACAATAGTAAGGGAAAGAAAGAAATTATTAGAAATAATTTTGTGGTTAAAAAATTATTTTTTTTAATGAAATATTTTTAAACTTGTTTTTTTTAAATGTTTTAATATATAATGGTACAAAATCATAAGGTAAAAAACAAATAATTCGGATTTACGGATTTACAATTTTTTTCTAACCAAGTTACCTTGGTGACGTTTGCCTCTTAAAGATCATAAATTTTACGCTTCGAATGGCATATTTAACTCCAAACTGTCATTTTTTGGGTTACTGACTTTTGCCTGAACGGTGTCGATATTATCATCATCAAACCCTTATCCGCATCTGGTGGCGTAGAGGTCACTGCATTAGTAAATTAAGCTTGGGGTATCTCAATCATATGTTACGGTGATCAGTCTTACGCTTTAGGTGGCAGTCCAATGACAGTAAAATATTGCAGTTTAAAATCATTTGAAAAACAAGCGTTTCATGTAAACTTTTAGAATCTAATCTGGAAGCACGGTAAGCGAACATGCCAACCACAACACGAAGTGGATTTTGCTCCACTCTATTTCCTTTTTCAGGAACAGAACCCGAGCTTTTTAAAAAGCAAGGGTGCCTGTCCGTAAATGTTATTCTATGGCTCGAATTTGTTACGAGATACCGATTTGATATAACTACTAGAAATGGTATATACCCAGTGGCGTGCGTTCCATATAGGCACATAAGCAGTGCCTACCCTACTAGAATTTTATTAAAACAATAACAAAAAATAATATAAAATATGCAAGTTACTATTTGTAAAATTTGAAAAATGCGCTAAGTCGAGTATCGTTCCGATCGGCACGCCGCTAACGGCAGAGGCACGAACTAAAAATGCCTATTTTCTTCACGTATTCGTTCTTGTATACGCGATCAATGCGCGTGTGTGTGTGTTATTTTTCAGTTGTATTTACGCGTGTATGAGTTGATTCATAGGCAATGCTTATTTGAACTAAAAAAACGAACACGTTACTGGCATCTAGCGATTTATTCAATTATTATTATATAAAAGACGATTCAAAACAATGTCAGAGAAATAACCTCAAACTGATTTCTTCTTTTACATTCGAGAATAAAGTCGATATTTGTTTTGTTGATGAAAAAATTTAAATGGAGTTTTGTAAAACTCGTGTGACGTTATAGTGACGGAAATGTGTGTTTAATCGTTTTAAGAAACAACGCGTTTTCTCGGCTATCGTTTATGAACAAAAAACTGATTATTAGCAAAGGAAGATGCACTCCTAAATTAAAATTGATACAAAAAAAAAAATTATGTTACATTCTACTGCCTGCCCTAGTTAAAAACTCTGTGCACGCGACTGTATATACCTACACATAATACAAGGCTAGCACAACGTGAAGGCTTGTCAGTACTGAGGTTTGTAAACAAGCATGGCCAAAGAACACTTCATTACATAATTCCTAAAATTTTCAATAAAATTCCTAAGCAGAACGTTAAAAAAAATGTTAAGAAAACTTTTAAGAAAAAATAATAATATATATATTTTTTTTTTTTTTTCACATAAGCATTCTTCTGAACATTTTTTTTTAATTCCCGCCAAACTGCAAAAGCAGTTTTTTTGCAGGGATTTCTCTCTTCAAACATTTTGGTAACACAATATAATAATGTTTACATAAAATATTTTTTAAAAATCTTAAAAATATCAATAAAATAAAAGTTTAAAAAAATTCAATACAAGTAAATCAAGTCTTTTTTGATAACGAAATATATAAAAAATAATAAACAAACACTTTTTTTGACACTGTTTTAAATTGTTTGGTTTCCCCATTTTTTTATAAATTTTTTTTACACACTAAACTTAGAATTTAAGAAAAAGATTTTTAAAACCAATTTTACTTTGTTTTTATTCATATCACTATTCTTTATTTCGTCCGGGAGTCTCTTTACTATGCGAGGGAGTATATACGCCCTGATCCTCTCTCCATACGCATTTATGGCTCTTCTTTCTATGAAATTTCCTCTCGCTTTTTGGCGCGTTTCATGCTTATGTGATATTGACGTTTTATAGAAATCCATGAAGTCCTCTGTTTGGCTAATATGTAACAAGGCGTTATATTGATTATCATTTTATGTTAACCGTCATTTATTTAATTTTTTGTAAATAAATTTTGTGTAAAAAATACGTATACTTTAAGTTCTTAATAATCTTTATATTACTTTTTACATTTATATAATTTCTCTAACATTTTTCTTTGTAAAGGGAAAATAAGAAACCTGCTGACAAGCCGGTTTCGCGGTTTAGTGGGTTTCATTATTTTTCCTTTAATATTTTCCATTTCATGTTTACCTTCTTAAATAAAAATAAATACAAAAAAGGGCAAAATTCATTAAAAGTCTAAAAAAATATTATTTGACATAAAAATAGTACTTAGATGAGGTAGGAAAGAATAATTTTTAGTATAGCAATAAAAAAAACATTTTACTTATTTTTTATAATTTTCATTTAATTCAGCAATATTATACAATTTTTTCTTTCAAGTTATTATACATTTATTAATGATATATGTATATGCGTATCATAGTAGAGACATTGATGTGTCAGTTCAAACAATGTTGAAAATGAAACATGGAGGTTTGTAATTTTAAAAATTAAATCCGAAACATTATTTAAATCTGTAGAATCAATCACATAGTGGTTTATTAAAACCGATAAAGCTGCTACAAGTAGGTTACCGTATGCCCAATCCGGGATTTCGTTTTAAAAAACCACGAAGCCAATCTTTCCCAGCCATTTTGGTATCAGTATTAAATCGATGTATAATACTATTTCTCTCAGCAAAATCATATGCTAAAACTCTCAACCCTTCCGCAGTCATTCCTATGCCGTCATTTCTTTTTATATACTCGCAAAATTTATCTTCTATTTCCTTTGAAAAGGTCACATCAAATCTTCCCAATTTTGTGGCGGGAGCGTTGGATTTCAAACACTTCCTCAGAGATGACTCTGGAATTCCTAGAGCTAGGGCCACCGATCTTTTACTTTTTCCGCCTTCAAAAATTCGTTTTCTTGCTTCTTCAATCAATAAAGGTGAATGATTTTTTCTGTCAGTCTTTCTACCCCGTCTGATATCTTAAAAAACAAAAACAACATAAATAGCATAATATTGAAGCATGCACGCACTCTGACATGACCTACACGTGCGCACAAATAAGTTCTGTGTATTCATTATGAATCGAAACTACGTGTAGTAGCATGACCTGCAAACACATCATCCGTAGATCGTTACTTTTTTTTTTTTTTTTCCCATATGTGTGTATAGCTAATAATGTTTTTTTTCATTGTAAATAGTGCTCTTTTTTACAAAATAGTAAAATGTTTTAGAACTTTCCTTATCGCTTCATTTTAACATGAAAATCAGTAACTTTTTTTTGGTACCAGATAGATAGATGACAAATCACACCTAAAATTATTGTTTACGTTAACTGATCGACTATTTACTATCAATGCACAATCAACCATGGACACTTATTAGAACAGTCCCTCATTGTTATTTTCTACATTTATTTGCTTGAAAGGATGAACATGATATTAGTTTACTTCGACAATTGGATAAAATCACATTCTAGTCATTGATATAAACACTATCAACAAATAAGAACCAACATTCATTGTACAGGGTTTTAAAATTGTACAATAAGTTGGCTGAAGAAATAATAGAAATGAAAAGCCTTAAAATATTTTAATAATTTCGAAAACAATTGTTTCTGATAAATTTTAATATTAAATGTAATGTTTTATTATATAAATAAAAGACGAGTGATACTTTAATCCACAAATTTGGAATATCCAGTGACCGGATTCATCGCTTTCGCGACATCTTCGAGACTGGTATCTTTATTAAAGAGTTCAACTCATTAAACTCATTAAAATAGCATTATATCAACTCATTAGTTAACCCGAAGAAAAAAAATTAATAATGATCCTTAAGATAAAAATAACTTTATTTAATTTACTTTCATATAACTTTGAATTATCTATCCTTACCTCTGTTTTGTATAAATACGTTGAACTCTTTAATAAAGATACCAGTCTCGAAGATGTCGCGAAAGCGATGAAACCGGTCACTGGATATTCCAAATTTGTGGATTGAAGTATCACTCGTCTTTTATTTATATAATAAATTACAATGAACTTCCATCAAGAATTTTCACTTACAAACTTAAATGTTTTAAATGTAATGTTATTAAAAGTTGTAATGTGTTCTAAAAATGTTATGTACCAACTTAATAACATTTATATAAAAATAATAATAAAATTAGCGGTATTTAAAAATAAAACTAGGTTCAAAGCACATATTTTGGAAATTTATTTGGCATAAATAAAAAGTTACCTTTGCATCACAGAACAGTGAAAACATGAAAATTTAGTTTATTTTTAAATCCAGAATCAGAATGATTTTTTTACAACGCAAAAAATGCTATAAAATCCAAAGTATAAAATAAGGTGCATAAAATTGTATTTTAGTAACAAAAATAAATTATTAACTCAACACATCAGAATCATCAAACAACACAAAAACATAAATAAATAAAACAATTAAAATATATTATGTTTATATACGATACATCAGGCATTTGAGAAGCTGAAAAGTCTATGCTAAGGGCCAGTTGCACAACAATAAGTTTAAATTGCATTTGAATCGGGTTGTGGTCCTGTGGCTAGTGTCTCGGACTCACGGACCAATGAATCCCACTCTACTCCAACTTTATTTCCATTTTCTAATAGTGAGTTATTTACAACTTGTTGAAAATAGCCCTAAAAATGAAATATTTGGGTAAATCATCAGAACGCAAATACTTATTTTTTTACCAAAAAAAAAAGTTAAAATAAATTTAAGTTGCGTTTTCGTCAAAACGGGCCAAATTAATTGGTTTATCTTACTTTTATCGTATTCAGGTATTGCCTTAAATTATTATAGAAAAAACAAACTGGTTCAAGAAGAAGTATAAAAACGGAAAAATATTTCCAGGCGTTGCCTAGTATGTAGGTGAAAAAAATTAGTCAGATGAATCTTACCCACATCAATAAAAGTTTTAGGTTTTTAACTTCACAAAGATCGACAGTGAAGGTTACACAGTGTGTAAAGTGACCACTGAAACTAACCAATGACAGGTCATAAGCTCTATAAATGCCTAGAATTCTACATTGTTCCCTTCTCTAAAATGTTCTTCATCTCTGTTGTAATTTCTTTATTGTTTTTGGTGCAACTGGCCTTAAGCCGGGCTAGTATTACTCTTATATAACCATAAGATAAACCATTATTTAACATTTTAATATCTACGACATCTTTATTTATATAATTTAATATAACAAACTATAGTGCACACTTGCCAATAAGGAAAATTCATGCGTTTGCAAATAATATAGATATATTTAATATAACACTTTTAAATTTAAAAGGCAGTGTATCAATTTACTATCTTCAAATTGAAATGCTTAAATAATGCTTTGTTGATTTCAATTGTTTACCTTTACTGACTTATATCTGTATTCTAAATTATAATATTATTATTCTTACTTCTTCTAATTTTAAGATTTTTTTTTTTTTGAAAAAAATAAATATTTGCTTTCTTATGATTTACCCAAATATTTAATTTTTAAGGGCCATTTTCAACGAGTTGTAAATAACTCACTATTAGAAAATGGGAATCAAGTTGGGGTAGAGTGGGATTCGAACCACAGACCTTTGGTCTGTGAGTCCGAGACACTAGCCACAGGACTACAACCCGATTCAGTTTAACATAACATTTTAATATAACTAATACGAAAAAATGCACTTCTTTTCTTTCCACTGCAAAATATGTACGTATTATTATATGTAAAAATGATTTTTTTCTTACTCTTCATAATTGATTTTTATATTTTTTTACTTTTGAGTAAAATACATGTCTGTTTTTTATATTTAAAAATGCACTTCTGTTCTCTCAACTGCAATATATGTATGTAGTATATGTATGGGAATACCCATTTATTTTATACTAATATACGAGTGTAAACATGATTTTTCTTCATATTTTTATTTTTATTATTCTTCTTAAAATCATTTTGATTTTGTGCTACTTTTGTGTGAAATACGTGTGTCTTTATATGTATGTAAAACGTGTAAAAGACAAAAGGGCATTCAAATAAATAGTTTTAGATATCACCCAATACGAAGGTTTTATTTACCTTTTAGACATGGATAGATATAACAAGAAGACACATTTTGGAGAAGGTAAAATTCAGAAAGTACTCGTGGATGAAAATTAGGATTTACTCAGAAAAATGTCGATTGAAACAACTGGTATAAAAAAATTAAATACATTTTTAGGGTTTTTTTAATAGGTAAAATGATATGAGGTTTTCTCTTTTACTTCACAAAAATTCAAAGATGAAAGCTTTCGAGAAATACACGTGTTTTAATATAGGAAAATGGTGAATGTAACACAGTGTGTAAATTTATCACTTAAACTTGATGAACTTCCTAGGGGAAAAACCTATTACAAGTCTACAAAGATAGATATACTTTATTTACAGTAAAAGATACAATTTTAAAATATGATTTATGCATAATAAGTTAGGAAACAACGGAGTTGTTGCCAACCAATCAAAACATTTTTCTAAATTTCACAATTTACATTAATAATAATAATTATGGATAACTTATAAAGCGCCATTTTCGTAATATAATACCTCAAGGGCGCTTTACAAAGTGATCATATAAATATATAAATTTAATTTTAACTTTTTAATTTAAGAAACATAATGTACTTTTTCATATTACTTTTTCACCACATGCTAATAATTTATTCAAATGATTTAGAGAACAAGTGGGTTTTAAGTTTCTTCCGAAACATCACTTCACTCTCACAGTTTCGGATTTCTGCTGGGAGAGCATTCCATGCCGTAGGGCCTGCGACCGCAAATGCACGTTCGCCGAATTTAGTGCGCTGTTTGCGTAGAGGTATAATGACTTTTCCTTTCGACGTAGATGTAGCTGATCTAAGCGTAAGACGTCTGTCAGCTAGTTCATCTGGAATGCAGAGTTCCCTTAGATATTCTGGAGCAGAGTTGTGCAGTGACTTATACATAAGCCAACATAGTTTGTATTCCACTCTCTGTGGAAAACGTAGCCAGTGCAATTTCCGAATTAGTGGAGTGATATGACTGAACTTAGAGATTTCAAAAATAAGTCTCGCTGTGGCATTCAATACATACTGTAGGCGAGTCATTTTATTCATTGGTAGACCTGCGTAGATACCATTACAATAATCGACTCAAACGCATTTATTAATTGACGGGCGGCATCAACTGGCAAATTTTTGCGTATGCATTTAATCTGTCTCAGCTGGTAAAAGTATGAACTTATCGTTCTACTAATTTGAGCGTCAAGAGAAAGGTCAGAATTAAGGATGACTCCCAGTAGTTTAACAGTGGGTAAAGCAGTACTCCTTACATCGGGTAGTGCCGTATCCTGAATCAAATTCTGTCGTCTGGGCGAAGCCATCCATAGTTGTTCCGTTTTAGATGGATTAAGTGTTAGTCTATTTTCAGCCATCCAGTTTCCTATTTTCTCAATGCATCCATTAGTCAAATCAACAAGCACATTTCTCTCGCTCGGTTTATTAGAGATTATATTTCAATTCATAAACGTATCAATGAGAATACTTTTGCATATTGATATTTTATTTTGGGGCCGTCGATGTGGCAGTTTCAATCATATTATAACGATGGCAACTCCTTCAGAATGGCAACACTGACCCACTTCCGCCGCCGCTAGGGTACAACGATGGGGCCTGAAGCTCTACCTTCTCTCTCTCCGGCAGAACATACCTTGTGCGCAACGTTGTTGTGTAGCTCCGTCTATCTTTTCTCTTGTTGAAATAAACAGTGTTTAAAGAACCGCGAGTTTTATTAAATTAGATAGATCCTCCTTTTATTTACATATCAGAAGGTGGATTGCGGATACCCCACAGAGTCGTAGTTTTTAAATCTTGTTTTGTTTTTACTCTCAACCGCCATTTTGAGATCGGGAAAAAAGGACGCTTAGCCGCCATTTTGTTTTTGTGCTGTGTCACACGCCACAATTTGATCGTGTTTAGATGTTTTACGCCACATCAATTTTCGAATGAGTTTGATTTA
Source organism: Micrasema longulum (assembly GCF_059751315.1). Taxonomy (NCBI): domain Eukaryota; kingdom Metazoa; phylum Arthropoda; class Insecta; order Trichoptera; family Brachycentridae; genus Micrasema; species Micrasema longulum. Next base: position 37,629 of record NW_028279727.1, read on the forward strand.
TTTCTGTATTTGTTTCGGACGCTTGTCGCCAAACTTTTGTGTTTTGTGTTTTTAGGCAACGCCACAATTTGATAGTGTTTAGACGTTTTATCACCACATCAATCGGTCGATTTTATTACTTAGTATTTATTTCGAAAGCTTGGCGCCAAATTCTTGTGCTTCGTTTATTTTCGTCAGCATCGAAGATGCCGCGAAGCAGACGTACATTCGACAAGTCGGCGGACACTACCGAACGCTCAAGGCATTCGCGACGATTCGGACGAAGACATGGGACCATCGAGGGTCGTCCTCGAACGATTGCTAGAGCGTGGTGCTACTCATATGGTAAAGGTCACTTTGCCAAAGAGTGTAGGGAGAGTTCAAGGTTGACCAGAGAACCAAACCAGAGTTTTTGGGAAGATGGGACACTTGGCAGAGGCCTGCTTTAAACGGAAGAAGGTGGAAATAGCTGTTTCCTTGGTATGCTTAGGACAGGCAAATCGGGCCTACCACAAGGAGGTGAGCGTCCAAGGCAGGATGCTAAAAGGCTATGTAGACACCGGAAGTAAATCCAATATAATAGCATTGAAGGCATGTAGCGCACTAGCCTTGGAGATGGAAGCCTCGTCTACTGCGATTAATTTAGCTACTGCTGAGAAACAATTACAGGATGGTTTTATACAATTGCAAAGATGGTCACATGATGTTGATTTGATTATAAATGCTAAGAAGACCAAATTAATGCACATTAGATCAAAATGCCAAATTTGATATAGAGCCCAGTATAATTTCTCATGATTTTCGATGTATCCATCAGAATATTATACAACCCTGCAATTGTGATATATTAGAAAATATAAGTGAGAATGTATATTTAGGATTAACTATCAATTGCCATTTTAAACGGGATGCTCATGTACAAAAAATAAGCAATAGACTTAGATCAATAGTAAGTAAAAATGTATATATTGAAACATTATGTCCCTGATAGTTCTTTAAGAATAATTCATTTGTCGCTTTCAGAATCAATTATAAGATAAGCTTTAACCTCATGGGCTTTTTCCAGTAATACAAACATAAACGATGTTCAGAACTTACAAAATTCAACGATCAAATTATTAATCGAAAAAAAACTGTACTGTCAGCGACACGATATTCCAATATCCTTATTGTATAAATCTTTAAATATTTTATCCGTTAGAGCTCTATCATGGTCCAAGCTGGTTTCTCAGCATGCGTCTCTATCTGAATATAGAAATAAATTGGAGCATGTATATAATACTCGGTTCACTAGTGTAGATGGACTAGCTCTCCCTAAATTCAATAATAAATACGGGAAAAGAACACTAGAGAACAATATACCAAAAATGTATAATATGCTCCCATTAAATATAAAAAATGTAAAAAACTTATCTGACTCAAGAGAAAGACGTCTGCTGAAAATCTGGCTTTTAGAACGTGGTTTTTTATTTTCGATGCACATATTTTCTTTTTTTTCCATAGTAATACGAGTTTTTATATGTTTATGGAATTTAAGAGATAAGATTATGTATATATATTAGAACTTAACCATAAGCACCTGCTGACGAACTGCATTTTATGCAGTTCAGTAGGACTTGATAATTTATATGTTAATTTTTGTATGCTTTTGATAAATAAATGTCTAAAAAAGGCTTCACAAGATGGATTGTTATTGCCAAGGGGGTGGTGACCTTCAACATTATAGTGAACGATGTCACCACACACATAACAACGCTGGTCACGGATGTAGACATGGAGGGCATTGACTTGTTGTTTAGGCAACCTATCATCAATATGGAAGGTGTCTCCCTGGTGTTAAGAGAAGATACTGTCAGGCTATCCAAAGACAATCAAGCTGACATTGAACAACAGATTCGACTTGAAACGACTGATTTTGAGGTTTTGCACCCGGTGACCTCTCCGAAAGATATTATAATTATGCCCAAGACGGTTTTCCGTGTAAAGGTTATTGTTTTAGGTGCTGGATGCTTTACAACGACATCACAGTGCTACGAGATGGGAGCTAAGGCATACATGATGCCAGGCGCCCTCTTAAGCAGCGATGACCCTCATCTGACGGTCCATAATCTTGGTCAGGAACCTATTACCTGGAGCTGTCAGTTGCTGACTAGAACCCTTGAGTGTGAGGGAGCCCCAAAAGGTCAGGCCCTTGGCGAAACTGTAAGTACTTTATGTTATTCTGTAAAAGCAACTGATTTGGACCTTGGACGCATTAGTATTCAGGATATGAAAATGCTATTAAGAGCACTTAATACTTTTATTTTATGTTTTACGAGTGCAACATCTTGGAGAGATGGTAATCAAGACGAGCTCAGATAAACTCGTGATCATAAGCCATACAGGTAATCATTCTCAGAGAGAAAGATTGTCCAAGAAAAGGTTGATGACATGCTGGCTAGTGGGATAATTAGAGAATCCGATTCAGATTATGCTAGTCCAGTTATTTTAGTTAGTAAAAAGACTGGTGACTACTGATTGTGTGTTGACTATAGAGCGTTTAACGCCATGACAATTAAATATAGATTTCCGTTGACCCACATAGATGGTCAAATTTGTGAGTTATCTAATAAAATGTATCTTACAAATTTAGATTTTACTCGGGGCTATCACCAGTTTCCTATCGCAGAGGGATCAATACCCAATACGGCATTCATAACTTCAAATGAAGAATACGAGTATCGTCGTATGAGTTATCGATTAGCTAATGCGTTAACAGTCTTTATACGTACTCTTAAAAAAGCTTTAAGCAAAGTCCCAAAGAAAAGTATTCTGGTTTATATGATGATATTCTGATCCCGTCATCATCGGTCAAGGAAGGCTTGGATTTATTGAAGACAATATTGGGACTCTCAGCTGAGGCGGATCTGAAAGTAAAGATTGAAAGTGTTCTTTTCTGCAGCAGAAGATTACCTATTAGGGTCACGAGGTTACCAGTGATGGGGTAGCCCCAGGAGGGAGTAAAATTTTAGCTGTGGAACATTTTGTGGCTCCGACAAATGTTCATGAAATACGCCGTTTTATTGGTTTGGCAAATAATTTTAGAATTTTTTTTAAGGTTTTGCTACCACAGCTCGCCCCCTCACAGGGCTAACAGAGAAAGATCTAGTATGGGAATGGGGCCCTACGCAGATTAAGGCATTCGAGACCTTAAAATTCGCTCTAGGTTTCAGGCCTGTTTTAGCTATTTATGACAGAGAACTAGTCACTGAATTACATACAGATGCGAGCAAACTGGGTCTTAGAAGAATTTTTATGCAATATAAGTTGAGTGGAGAAATTAAACCAGTAGTTTACTTTAGTCAAGTCACGTCAAAGGAAGAAGCTTTCTGTCACAGCTATGAACTAGAAACACTAGCAGTTGTTGAATCCATAAGACTCTTTCGTATATACTTGGTGGGCATTCATTTCAAGGTAGTCACAGATTGTTCCGCAGTTAGATCGACTTTTGCTAAGAAGGATATGATACCACGTATAGGTCGTTCGTGACTTATGATCCAAGACTATGATATGGAAATAGAATACCGTCCCGGTGACCGCATGCAGCATGTAGATGCTCTGAGTAGCAACCCTGTTCCTTTGGAAACAACTGTAAGTATGATTGAGACAGATAATTGGTTGCTCACCTTACAATTACAGGATCCTAAAGTCACTTCAATCATAGAACAATCAAAAAGTAGTACAGCACATAAAGACATTAAAAGCTACTTTATTGTCAATAATGGGAAGTTGTATAATAATCCATAAGGGTTAACAAATAAATGTTCAAATAAAAAAATAATAAAAAGACTTTAACGGGTGATTGGTTGGTCGTTCTCAGAATGGCTAAGTGGATGTTAATGAGGAAGTTCCATGATGATATATGGCATCCGGGACTGAACATATGCGAACAATTAGTTGAAAGTGAGTTTTGGTTTCCTAAAATGACTAGATTTATAAATAAATATGTTAGGGCATGCATTAATTGTGCATTTGGTAAGGCTAATATGGGAAGAAGGAATTAAGGCTGTACACAATACCCAAACTGGATGTTCCTATAAACACCGCTCATGTGGATCATTTAGTGCCTTTTGCCAAGAGTAAACTAGGAAGTAATTATTTACTAGTAGCGGTAGATTCATCGTCCAAGTTTGTGTTTGCATTCCCCGCACGCACTCTAAGGTCGGTATAGAGCATGAGAAAACAAAATGAGATGTTTGCAGTTTTGGGGTTCCCAGTAGAATAATCTCAGATAGAGGAAGATAATTTAGCAGCAGGCATTTTAAACAATTTTCGATTGAGAAAAAGGTAGAATAGGCGGACCGTTAGAGGTGTTATTCTAATAACTTTTCAGTACCCCTTCTAATTTTCCTAGTGGAATTTACTATTTTGTTTACTTTATGTTGTGAGGTCACAAACAAGATGCAGGATGGCCGAGTATAACGATGGCAACCCTTTCAGGATGGCAACACTGGCCCACTTCCACCGCCGCTAGGGTGCAGCGCTGAGGCCCGAAGCTCTACCATCTCTCTCTTCTGCAGAACTCGCCGCGTGCGCATCGTTGTTGTGTTGCACCGTCCATCTTTTCTCTTGTTGAAATAAACAGTGTTTTTAACTGCATAAGATGCGGGTTTGTATTCTTTCGTTTAATACGAAATATTACATAAATTTGTAGAATTGACAACTTAGCGGTTTATTAAAATCAGTGACGCTTGTACAAGAAGGTTGCCAAATGACCAATTCGGGATTCCTTTTTAAAAAACCACGAACCCAATCCATTCCGGCCATTTTCGTTTCTTTATTAAATCGATGTTTAATGCGATTTTTTTCAGCAAAATCATATGCTAAAACTCCCAACCCTTCCGCAGTTATCCCTATGCCGCCATTTCTTTTTATATACTCGCAAAACTTCTGTTCCACTTCCTTTGAAAAAGTCATCTTACATTTTCCTAAACTTGTGGGGGAAGCTTTGAATTTTAAATGACTTCTTAGAGTTGCTTCTGGAATTCCTAATGCTAAGGCTACTGATCTTTTACTATGACCGCCTTCAAAGACCAGTTTTCTTGCTTCTTCAATCAAAAATGGTGAATAATGTTTTTTGTTCTTCTTTCTACCTCCTCTAACATCTAAAAAAAGAAAAGAAAAGCATAAGTATCATTCTTTTAAAGCATGTGCGCACACTTACATAACCTACACGTGCGCACAAATAAATTATGTGTATGTACAGTAAAATTAAGTACTGTTTTGATTTGTCATTAATTATTATAAATCGAAACAACGGCAGTAGGAACCGCGGAGACATGTTCTGTAGTTCGTGGTAAAATATTTTTTTTATTTTTGTTTTTCCCAAACACATTTTGAAAGATTCTGTTTGTTTTCTGGAAATAGTGTTTTTTTTTTATAACAGTAAATTTGTTTTATTCCCTGGGTGTTTTGTTTCCAAGTAAAAATCGGTACTTTTAAAATATAAAGCGTTAGATGCTAAAATCACACCTTAAAATATGTTTAACTTTAACTGACTCTCGAGTATCAATGCACAAATGGTTAAATTACAACAAAATAGAAAAATTTGTTTTTCGATACATTGGTACACGTGTTTTTTTAATTTGGTTCCTTGAAACGCTTCTAAAACTTGGGCCAAAACATTATTATTTCTTACCTTAACAGAACTAGAGCGCCAAACGTCGAACAAAATCCTTCTAGAGATTAAGTAGTCTGAAACGAAAATAATAAATATTAACCACAGTGGCGCATGGTGGCAGTTGTTTTTGAAATGCTTTCAATAAGAATACTTTGTAAAATAATATAAAATAAAAATACAAGCAGAGTCTTGCGGAGAAAAAACTGCAGGTCTAGGCAAACTTTATGAACAATTATTTTTTACTATAAAAATGGTACTAGTGATTTTAATGATGTTCTGTTTTTAATTATTCTTAAATTGCTTAATAAATTATAAATTACAAACCTTTGATTGACATATTCATAATAAAATTTAGTTGCTTTAATATAAACTTTTTATAAAAAGACGTAAGGAACTCGGGTAAGTGAGCGCGACTTAAACGAAACAGAAAAGTTCGTGAATTTAAAGGTAACTTTGGTACCGCCCCTACGGATAAATAGTGTTGCTAAGTAAATTCTTTGATTATTTTCTGGGGGTCTGGACATTTTTTAACACGTTTATTAATATTAAAAGAAAATTTACGAACGCCTAGTCAGATTTGACTTTCCAGCCACTGTGCGCCGGGTGGGTTGGCGTGGCATGTGTGAAAATGGCCATACAGTCAGAAATTTTACAAAATATAAAGAGAAAAATCAAAATCTTGAATCGGGTTGTGATCCTGTGGCTAGTGTCTCGGACTCACGGACCAAAAGTCCGTGGTTCGAATCCTACTCTACCCCAACTTGATTCCCATTTTCTAATAGTGAGTTATTTACAACTCGTTGAAAATGGCCCTCAAAATATTTGGGTAAATCATAAGAACGCAAATATTTATTTTTAACTAAAAAAAATTATTTTTTTTATAATGTTTTGAATAGTTCAAAATTTAATGGTTTTACTTAAAGCAAAAACAAAAACAAAAGGAGGAAACAAGAATAAATTAAAAAACAGAAAAAAAAATGTACATACCTAGTTATTGACAAAGGCTGTTGTAAATACAGTTTTTGCTACCATTCGTGTTTGCAATATGAGGATTGACAATATCCGACAAAGGTCATCGATATAATTTGCCAAACTTTTAGTGAAAGGGGCAGTGAAAGTAATAGTTAAATAAAATATAAATCGTTAAATGTGGAATTGATATTTTTTTTAATTAATTCGTTTATTGCCGAAAAAACATTACTCTTTTATATGAGTGAAACCGATAGCAAGATTTACTGTCTTTTAAACGGTTTCGGGTTGTGGAGTAAGTACTTTCATCATTTTAATAACTATTGCCCTTGCATTGATATAATTATAATCGAATAATTTTACCTTTATATTAGGTTAACAGGCTCTCAAATCAGCATAAACCCACCTATTACAATAATCGTAACAAAATAGCACAAAAAATACGTTGCTGGCCATTTATTTACCTTTTTTGCGCGCGCAGAATTAAGCAACCATTTGTTATTTTTGATATTTTATTTTTACAAATTTTCTTCGTCCTAAATATTTTTTTAAATATGCCAATATGTCTTCTTGCCCATACTGATCATCGCGATTTCGGATGTAACGGGGTTTAAAACACCCTGTATACAAGTTAACTGACATAATTAAAAGCCAAGTTAAATTCATAAATTTATTACTATTAAATAATATTTCATACGCATCGAACGTACTAATTAACATAATTCGAATAGTATCAGGACCCCGATTACAATGGAAGTTAACATTTATCTTAAATTTTATCAACAAAGTAAAATTAAGTTAAAAATGAAAAGCAGAATATGCATACAGTTTTTTCTTCTAAACATTTTTAATTATAGGTTACCGAACAAGATGAAGATACTTTAAATGTTCATGCAAATATACTCATTTTCGTACAAAAATATGGGTTTTTCTTCATGGACAGTCGAAGATAACTCTGTTAATTTTCCATTGTAATCGGGGCCCAGATCATATTTGATATTAAAACCACCAGACTAAAAGCAAGGATATTTTTTTAAAAACAAAACAATATTGAAAACACATATTTTGGACATTTATTTGGCATTAATAAAAAGTTACCTTTGCATCACAGAATCCACAATAAAATTATTAAAATTTTGTTTTTAACACAAAAAATATAATAATCTACATACAACGCAAAAATCCGTAATTTAAAATAAAGATACTTAATCATAGACAAAAGAGAACTCACATTATTATAACATTTTAGTTTAAAAAATAAATTACTAATTATTGTACAAATCAAAATCATTGTCTAACACAAATACGAATAAATAAAACTATTGAAATTTATTATGTAGGTACATCGGACATTTAACTGGCTTAAAGCTTAGAGCCAGTTGCACTATGAAAAGTTAAGTTTAGAAGGATCAAAGTTAAATAATTTTAATTCGTTTTTGTCAAAATGGGAGGATGATGTTCATTGATCTTACTTTTTTCAAGCGACCTATTTTGTCTAGTTTGACGAAAGCGCAACAATTATTTAACTGTGTTTGGTGCGACTGGCCATAAGCCAGACTGCATACAAGCAAAACCTTCCAACTGAGTTTTGAATGAGACCTCTGATTAGTCAGAAAAACTCATAGTGGGCATTGCCACGAACTGCAAAATCGAGAGTAGAATTTTAATGCGCGCTCTCGCGGTGGGTACTGTCTAGGAACAATAACTGTGCTTGTAGATACCACGAAGCCGCCCCTGAGAGGCGCCTAATAACGTCACTCAACAAAACCACCCACGTTCTTATTGCAGTATCTCAGCTACGCCATAAATTTCCTTGCAATTACGCGGTCTCTTCTTGGAAGAGAGAAATTATAGCGTGAAGAGAGTCACACCTTCACCAATTAGAGGCATTTAAAATTCAGTTGGTGGATATCGCTTATATGCAGTCGGGCGAATATTAATCTTATATAACTAAGATAAACCTACATTAAACTTTTTTACAGGTTCCACAGATATATATATATATGTATATACACCGCAAGACAAAAAAAATTACGAGTTTACCTGCTACCGCGCCCCTTGACTTTACTGAACCCTTTTTCTAAGAAATCCTTTATCGATACCTCTTTCTTTTGTTAAATAAATTAAGGACACTATGTGTCACCTTTCTACAATATTTACATTTTAAAATGTCTCAACAGTCTTGTTTTACCCGCGTTTGAGTGAACATAACACAACAATCATGGAAAGTGCAAAGCAAATGTCGATTGCGATAAAATCCAAAATAATCACATTGTCGCAAGAAAACATATCTAATTGTGAAATATCTCGTCGAGTTGGGTATTCAGAAGGTGCAGTGAGGTTTTTATTAAAAAAAATCCAAGAAACTGGATCCATAGAACGGAAAAAAGGAAGCGGACGGGGGCGCGTGACATCTGCCCGAGATGATCGCTTAATAAAAAAAATTGTTATGCGCGATCGATTTTTAACGGCACCTGAAATACACGCAGAGGTGCAGTCTACCAGCACATCAACATTTTCAGTAAAAACAGTGTCCAGGTGGCTGTTGGAGCATGGTTTCCAAGCACGGAGTCCCGCAAAGAAACCATTACTCACGGACAAAATGAAGAAGGCTAGACTGGATTGGGCGAAAGAGCACCAGAATTGGACCTTGGAGGATTGGCAAAATGTTGTTTTCTCTGATGAATCAAAATTCAACCTTTTTGGTCCAGACGGCAGAAAGATAGTTCGACGAAAACGTGGGGAAAGATATCATCCGTCGTGCGTCACTCGAACCGTTAAACATTCACCCTACGTGATGATTTGGGGGTGCATGACAGCATACGGTTTAGGACCTCTAAATTTTGTACAGGGTACGATGAATGCCATTCAGTACAAAAAAGTGTTAAAAAAACATATTATTCCAACAATCGAAGACATTACGCAGTATACCGCGGACCCAATTTTTCAGGACGATTCTGCGCCGTGCCATAGAGCCCGCACTGTGAGTACAAATATATATATTTTTTAATGCATTTTGTGACCACATGATAAATAATTTATTGTTTTTTTATAGATCAATGAATTCAAGGAGAAAATTGGCTTAAAATCGTTGACGTGGCCCGGGAATAGCCCTGATTTGAACCCGATAGAAAATTTATGGGCGATTATGAAAAAAAAAGTCGGGAAATAAAAATCAAAAAACATTGAGGAATTAAAAAAAAACTTGATTCAAGTTTGGGAAGAAGAAATAACATCAGAAATTTTAGATTCGCTTTACGCTTCTCTAAATAATAGAATTTTACATGTTATAAAAAATAAAAGTGAATTCACTAAGTACTAAATATTTTTAAATGTTATAAATATGTTTAAATGTAAAATACTTTAATTTAAAATAAAGCGATAAGAACCTACTTCTTAAATATGAATTAAAAAATAACATGTCTTTTATTATTCCATCACAAACACTCGACCATAAATGAACCGTTATGGGTCTCTAAGGTTCGGGTAATCTGATACCTGATATATAATGGCAATTTCTAAGTACAATTCATGAGTAAGATTTTTTATTTTAACCTTGAAATAACGAGTAGTCATCACATATGTCAAACAATATAAAATAAACTAATTAAATATCAAGAATAATTCATTATATGTCAATTTTAGTTTTTTTTGAGAACTCGTAAATTTATTTGTCTTGCGGTGTATATATTTTTGGCAACCGCCAAGAGGTGTTTTTTCTATTTAAACATGGCTAGATATACAACAGAGAAGGAAATAAAGAAGGTATTTTAAGACGAAAATTAAAATTTAGATTTTTTAACTAAATCAACAAACAAAAAATTTTTTTTAGTGGGTAAAATAATTCGGTAGAATCTTTAATAATTTCAATAAAGGTTTTAGCTCTTTTCCTTGACAAAAAACAAAAGTGATTTTTTTTCCTCCACATACCCGAAAAACCGTTTTGAAGACCGAAGGTCTTCCTATCGGTTTCGTTCATACTAATTTCACTCTTGTAAAAAATAACAGATAGAAGAATCGAAGAAATGTGGATGTTTAAAAACAGTCAGAATGGTGAATGTAACACAGTGATCTATTGGGTGCCTACCCTGCCATAAGCCGTGTGACAAAAATGTTATCCAACTCTATTGTAATTTATTATGTTAATAAACTTCCTGGAGGGGAATATCCAATAGGTACATGATTACAAAAATTTGGACTAATAAATTAAGTTAAAGATATTATTTATTTGAGGTAGGAAACAACACGTATTTAATATACCAATCAAAATATTTTTTTTCATTTTCGTAATATTATTTTATTCTAGCAAAACTAATTTAAGTTTATCTCAACTTACTTAGTCACTGATTAATAATAAACATTAATATTTTCATTTAATACAGGTACGGATATAAATTATTAAGAATTCACAGATTTAACTATCGATTAAAATACTTTTTACTGAATAAATCTTAAATAAATACTTGAATTCAAAAAAACATACATTTATACAAACAAACATGCTCTAAAAATTGATATTTTATAAACTAACATACGCCAATACGTATTGGCCAACGTATTGGCTAGCGTGTAGTGGCTGTGGCTGGCAGAGCTCGCACACGCGCTGGCATATACGCTAGCACGTGATCCGTATACTGTCGGTTTTTCAATTTACTAAAGGGCGCTGGCCGAGCGCTGGTCGTCGTGTCAACACATCGGCCCAGATTTTACTACGACAGATACTAAACGACTCTCCAACGTGTGGGCAGTGAATCGATATCGCTGCCAATACGCGCCAACGAGTATTGGGCGGCGTAGAGCCGCCTTTACATCACATATTTTCTAACTTAAACATTGTTAGCTACGAGTGCGTACTTCATAATTAAAAAGGAATAGAGAAGATAGAGTTTTTTTTGTTTAATAAGCAAATTTTCGTTTTTATGTCCTGGCCGAGATCAGGCGCGGACGGGCACAACAATGAGGACGTTTAGTGCTACGGGAAATAATATATAAAAAATGTTTTCTTTCACGTGGTAAAAATTAGAGCATTTAATAGTAAGGCGAAGTTACAAAAGAATGTGTGAAAAAATAATAAAAAATAACTGCTTTGCAACGTCACGGGTTTATGTGACCACGTGTCTGCAATAGTCAATAAATTATGGCGTTGTTATGTTGTTCTGGTAGCCATGGGCGATCATAATTGCAACCGACAACGGATTTACGGTTTCCGAGGTAGCCATGTTTTTCGACGTTTAGCGTGTTTTGATATTCAGCTGGTACGAATCAGAAAAGTACGGAGTTTTAATAGTCAAATGTCAGAAACAAAAGCAAACTGTTTATCGTTCCTACAGAATAATCCGATCACGCAAAAACGATGTCTATTATAGAATGCCGCAAGTCAACTATTCGTACAATAAACATCAGTTAAACCCATGCATTTTTATTTCTTGTCGGTTATGTTTCATCGTATTTTGATCACTCACCAACCAGAACTCGTGACGTCGCGGGCGGTGTAATTTCAAAGTTTCGGTGGGTATTTTCTATATTAAAATACTCGGAGCAAAAAATCAAAGCAATGATAATACGATAAATATTTTTTTTGTTTAGTTTACAAATAAAAAAGACTTTGTCATGAGCTCTTGGTACCGCTACCGACCCCGGTCCTGGGCACTCCATTCCACTGTCCTGTCCACAGGCGCATATTTTTCAACCACGACTGCTTTTTCGGCTGACACCCCGTTGTTCCTTCAACTTTCCCCAAAATCATTAAGTAAAGCAATTCGTATGTATACGAGTACTTCCTCGCCATAATATGGTCGAGATACTCTGGTTTGCGTCGTTTAACAATGTTTAAAACCTGGCATTTTGCTGTTGGTTACTCTTCATGTCCAGGATATGTATCTAATTGGCCTTTTACAATATAATGAAAGCGGAATAAAATCTACACAAAAGTTTGTCAGTTACAATAATCACAACCATTGAGGTACTCGTATAGCGTCCTAGAGCAAGCATAAGCGTTCGAAATATGGTCCCTCAACCTGCGACCAATTGACATAGAACTGACTTCAGTCTGTTGCGAGCAGTCCCCGGCTACTTATGAACATTTATCTCCTTGCAATTACTAAAATGCCCATATGTACGCTAAGATACTGCATAAATCGATCTGGAAAAGCGATGGTATAACTTTTCACCGGTAAGTAATGTTTTTATCTTAATCAATACTTGTTTAAAATAGATATTTTAATGTCAAAAAACGTCTTATTAATATGTTACCAGTACGTATATGTCATGTCTCTGTCCCGCTCAGTTAGTCGGACGTATAGTGAAACAATAAACAAGGGAGACGGAAGGGAGCGACATAGTGAATAGAACTTACAGTAGACCGATGTAAACAGTCCATGCTTTTTACTGTATGACGTGTTTTGCTTGCCAAAGTCAACGTGATATGACGTGACGGCACTTGCTCCTCTGCTGGTCATTCCCTTTTATTTGGGGACGACTTTTTAGCTCGGATTTGTATGGCGTGTCATCTCTATATATATATATACATGTATATATATGTCTCAATGGTCACAATTAGCTTTTATATTGGGGTTCTAGTTCATTTTGGTAATAAGTATGAAATTAATATAAATAATGTCATTTAAAAATGAATTATCTTTTTGTAATAGTAGGTATTTGTATTTTTTACTAATAATAAGAAAGGTATGATAAAATAGAGTAAGGATTGTGCCTTAGCTGAGTTTTGGTCGTGTTTTCAATATGCGCCTGTAAACCCACATCTCGAATGCGTCGATCTTATTCGTAGTGGACACTTTTATTGTCCACGTTTCACACCCGTATGTACTGACCAAATATAAAACTACGAATTTTAAACGCATTTCAAGATGTTACGGTCATGTGGAACAAATGGATCTAATAATGCTAACACAAATATCAATGATGGCAATGAATTGTAACGTAGGACGAGGAGGCAGACGGACAAAAAAGACTAGATAAATCTGATCAGGTTAAAACTCAGCATACTCGAAAGGCTTGTATGACAAGATGCAAGCGGAAAAGCTAGAACTGTGTGCTAAAGTGGACGTTTCCTTTTCATCCTCTCTGCCTTCCTCTACTAGGAAATGACAATAATGTAGGAATTACTTCCTACAGAAGGTGGAGGTACACTTGTATGTACAATAATTTGATAATTTTTACATATTTTACATATCTGAATTATGCTATTTATATAAATTATTAAATAATAAAGTAGATTATTTTAACCTACTCTCCAAAATTAATTTTAATGACCCCTTTCCCGTGACAAGAAATAAGTATTTATTGCATCTACCAGTCTGTGGCACTAACTATGCACAACAGTCTTTTCTTTCTGGCTGCGATACGCTTCCACTTGCTATTTAATTATGCTCACGCTTACACACATCTGAACACTTACTCCCACACAAACACACATCTACACTTACTCACAAATACACCCTTTTGTTGTACCACAATTGAATATGTATGATTTTTATTTAGAAACTTCGCTGGTCTGTCTTTAAACCTTATTTTTATTATGTCATTTAATCATTGTTGACTGTTTGTTTCTGTAAAATAAATATGTATAAATTAATAGTTTTTGAACCGCAATATATACAGCTTCATTTGATATAAGAATTGTATAAAGATAAGGGGTATTCTAATCTTCTATAAAGTAAGAGAAACTACTTCTTGTGGAAAGTGATGAAGCATTTTGTATGTAGAGGGACTTTACAAGTATTACATATAAATACAGTTTTCGAACCGCAATACATACACCTTCTTCGTTTGTTATCAGAATTGGATATAACAATATGCGGCATTTTATCATCTTTTTCTGATCTTCTACCTCTTGAAGACTTTCCAATGTTTTCATTTATTTTTTTCTTCCATGCTTCAATCTTTAATTTGACGTTATATAACGGTATTCCCATTTTGTCCAGCACTAAAAGAAACAAACAACAAATTAAAATCCAATCTACAAACGTTTAGTACAAACATGTCACTTACCGAGAGTGTTTGAATCGAAGGGATAAGGTATGAAGGCTGAAAAAAATATGTGCGGCAGGATGACACACGACAGTTGTCCGTAAAATGAGGTCTACGAGGTGCTGCGGTCGCGAAAAACGATTTTACGTGCAATCCGGCGTGCAACCACGCTGCATTCTCTGCGACGCTAGGCCCCAGCGTGGCAGAGAATGCAGCCGCCAGGTATGAATTATGCTCTTTAATTCGTTATTTGTGTACAATGAACAAAACCAGGGTAGACATTCATTCTCAGCTACGTGAAGTGGACGAAGAACATGCGCAACTGACACAAACATCACAACGTGAAAGCTTGTCAGTACCGAGGTTTGTAAACAAGTATGGCCAAAGAACACTTTTATACAATTACTAAAATTTTTAATAAGATTCCTAAGATGATTTTAAAAGAAAATGTTGACAAAGATTTTAAGAAAAAAATAATTAAATGGTTAATGTGTAACAGAGCTTTTTATTGATTATCATTTAATGTCATCTATTTTATTTTTTATAAATAAATTTTGTGTGAAAATTAGGTATGCTTTTAGTTCTTAATAATGTTTATATTACTTTTTAAATTTATGTAATTTCTCTAACGTTTCTCTTTGTAAAGGAAAAATAAGAAACCTGCTGACATGCCGGTTTCGCGGTTTAGTGGGTTTCATTATTTTTCCTTTTATATTTTGTGTACATGTTTTTACCTTCTTTAATAAAAAAAAAAAAAACTGGTGCAGAAAATTTTAAAACGGACGTACTGACGTCCATGATGAAAAGCGTGCTGGACGACCGTCGGTTTCAGATGAAACAATTGCTAAAGTGGAAAAAAGCCATGCTCCTGTCCTTTATTTAAAGGATAGGAATTATTATAAAATCGGGTTGTGGTCCCGTGGCTAGTGTCTCGGACTCACGGCTCAAAGGTCCGTGGTTTGAATCCCACTCTACCCCAACTTTATTCCCATTTTCTAATAGTGAGTTATTTACAACTCGTTGGAAATGGCCTTTAAAATGAAATATTTGGGTATATCATAAGGACGCAAATATTTTTTTTTTATAAAAAAAAAATATTAAATAAAAAAATAAAAATAAAATTCGTTTTTCCATTACAGTAAGCCTTTTCGTCAACAATCGTGTCGTTTAAAACGATTGATACACAAGGGAGTGCAAGACAACATATACATATATCTCGACGTTTGAAATAATTAAAATATAGGTAATGCAAGCCATATATATGTGAACGATGAAACAAGTTAAATATAAGCAGTGCAAAATACAAAATTTATATATATATATATGTATATACGAGTATATGAACGGTTGTAACGTGTAGTTCAATTATTTATAGGTAGGGCAAGATACCGTGTTTCAACGTCAGAAGAAAGTTTAATTTAAAATACAGGTTGTGATAAAGGCGAAATTCAAAGAACTCTCGTTTTCTATTATAACAATGGCTTATCTGTGGTTTTTAGACTCACCCGTTAAATATCATAAATTACTACTTCCGAAAACATTTCACACTTTTTTAGGGTTTAGAACGGAATCTAAGATCTAATGAGAGAAACTAATAGCTAGAACAGTATGCATTTTTTTATTTTTTTATAAATATACACAATACAGTGCTTCTAACAGCAAAGTTTTAACCTAAAATAGTTAGGGTTTAGGTTATCATTAATTTGGATAAGATAACTCATTAAATCTTAATGAATGCTCCATTTGGTAAGCGGCGATAGTTAGGTGGAGAATGATTGTGGTTTGGGGAAAATTTTACTAATCTTCCATTATCTGTTATGGCGAAACCGTTACACTGCGTTCTCTGGTACGAAGAACACTTCCATCTTGTGCTACCTTCTTTCTTCACACGTGGATTGGAGAAAGTAAAACCGTTTACCATTAAAATAGTTTTTCCGTGCATTCCTTTAACGTAATGAACTGAAACCCAAAAAAGATATTAGTCGACAACTGTAGTTATATGACAGAAAGGCAAAACACTCGAGCAACAATTGTAAAACTATTAAATGTACAACTTGAAGCAGGAATCCCGAAAATATGGTGGTGTTGTGAAACTGAAAGGAGTATTGATCTGCTCATGGTGGTATTATGAAACTGAAGGGAGTATTGATCTCACTCATAGAGGAGTCAAATAAGTTAATGATTGGACAAGAATGGAGATCAAGGATAATTACGAACGCTAATATATCTAAATTATGGATTTTGTTTCTCTACTGACATTTCTAGGTGGAACTGAATTTTAATTATAATAATAAAAATAATTTATTATTTTTTTTCCACTTTTACTGATAATTTTCACCGGTGACCGAGTTTCGCCGTAGAAAAATTATTATGTTGTACAGGTGGCCAGACACTAGCGAAAAATTGTGGTGATAGAACACCCTTGGACCTGTAAAATAAAGGTTATCGTGTTCAGTAGATTGTTTAGAGTTTTCGAGATTTTGGATTGTTACCGTTTTTTCCTTGATTTTCCTTTAGTAACCTAAAATTATATTTTAGTAAGTAAATAATTACTTTTTCTTATTTTTGTTATTTAAAACACTAAAGTATCAAATACTTTGTAGCACAAAAAAGGATGAGATCTATCGCATTATCGTAAATATTAGTGTCGGAGATGCCTATTATAATAAATGAGGAAGTTTAATGTTTTTTTTTAAATATTTTTATATTTGTTAATAGACTCGATAGAATCGAAGCCAGACAAATGTTTTATTTTAGTGTATCGTATTATCATCGCAATGAATTTTTAAAGTTTCGTAATTTTAAAATAACACCGCCCGTGACGTCATGAGTTTAATTTGGTGACCTTTCCTGGTATTTAAACAAAAAACCTCGTACCCTTCAAAACAAGCTAAACATGGCTACCCGAAAACCGGAAATCTATCACGACGTTAATTGATTGGCTATTTTAAGCACGTGTTCACCTGAATCGGTGACATTTTATAGTTCATTTTTATAATTTTTCACATCCAACGTTCCATAGCACTGAATTTTATCATTATAGATAAAAAAAGAGCATGGTATTTTTCTTCTTGGGATTTCAAAAACTTGGTGAATGATGCACATACGAATTGATTTAGATTTAGATTTTTATATTGCTACCATGTGATGGACGAATTATCAATATTAATCGTTGTCGGGAGTTTCTTGATAAATCTAATTAAAAATAACACTACAATGAGTTTTTAATACCACGTAGTAACCCTATGCATACTGTACCTATGCATAACATTAATAAGTAAACATTTAGTTACAGATTTAGAACCACGTCACAATTAAAAGAGTAATTATTTGAATACGTAAACTTTAATGTAAAGAGTACATTCTGATTTATAATACATTATTTACAACCTAATATTAAAACAAAATATTTTTCTCACATTGGTCAAAAAATGATAAATCTAGCGTAAGATATTATGTAGCTTCATTTATAATAATTATTCTGTAATTTTATTTGCTGTTTTACAAGAAAAGGTTTCTGGGATTGAAAATGCAAAACTAAGCATGAGCAGTACGTAAATATTTTCGGCGCCATGACAGATAACGGGCAGTTTCACGGTTGAAAAAACGAGCTATCTTGTGACAACGCGACTACCTACTGACAACTAACAATGTATTATTTAGATCATCAATCAACATCAAGTTTCTAAAATAACATGGATGGCGAACCTTGTTAAAAATCAGTATTTCTAGAAAAGAAAGACAATTGGAAAGTGAAACAAATAAGACCGAGGGTAAATGAAGTGACAAAAACAACAACAAATACACGTTGATAGTTGAAGTCAACAGTTAAAAATAATAATAATAAATTTTATTTCAGTAAAATGGCTTAATAGTGCAGAGCCAATTCTACCATATAAAACAAAATGTATTTAATTTTAATATAAAAATGTAGAGATAACTTACAAAATGTATGACATATTAATTGAAAATTTAAAGGATAAAAATTTCCTAAATTTTTAACTTAAGTTCAAAACGAAAATGAATAAAAATAATAAACTTGTAAGGAGAAAAGGGGAAAAAATAAATAAATAATAGTTAAATGATTTTCTGCATAAGTGAGATAAAATAACTGAATTAAAGGCGTGGAATACGCGCGGAGAACTTGGTTCAAATATTTGTTGAAAAATAGTACGTGTTCTAACTTTTCTGAATATGACACATGATTTCAGTCAATTTGTGTATTTGTAACACAATATTTATTGGGTCAAATCTTGCACAAAATACTGTACCATTTTCTGACCCATGTAAGAATGTCAATATATAAGACACTGAATTTTACTATTTTCGAAGGACTAGAACATATGTATAATACTCGTATAATGCTAGAAATCGATCCACATAGACATCAAATGATAGTTATTAATCCACAGTTTCCGTTGCTTGTTGTAAATAACTCATATGGGATAAATTGTTGTTTAAAGTGTTGGGTGACAAGATGGCGATTTATTTTAGACTCCGAGACACACAATCAAAACCCTCCCGATGTTCTCTACACACCAGGTGCTTAATCACAGATGTTTATCACGTCGGTTAAAAATCTTTAACCAACACATATTATTAAGATTTTTTTATCGCGTCGCCAATTACCGACAAGTGCGGCCATTGTGATTGAGCTGCAGGGCCCAGATTATAAGTAAAATCAAATTTTATGTACGAAAAGTGCGAGTGATCGAACATGTTTAAAACAAAAATTTCTTTGCATATTACATGTTGTCATCACTGATTTATAATTAAAGAGAGATGATGCTTTATAGAACGATATTTTGAAATTTTAATGTGTTCCGAAAAATTAGCGTAGTCGCGTGTAAAAAAGACGTGTATATATCAGTTTACGGTGAACTCAAAGCTGCATGCCGCGCCTTTTTACGCTGATTCACGTTTACTGACTACAAGTTAGGTCCCGGAACTTAGGTTAAATGGAACACAAGACGGGTGCTTAGTGCTGCATATAGTGTATACATATCGTCGGGATCGTCGAACAACGACGGATGTGCGAAAAATGCGACATTGAATTTATTATATGTTTAATGTTGAGAAAGTTAGATAATGGCTTTTTTCCAGGTTTGAAAGAAAATATATGTACGTATCCAACCCAAGTATCAAATGGTATGCTTTTGAACTTGTCAAGTTTAAAAAAATAATAAACCGCCCTTACGTAAAGTTGAAGAAAATCACACGAGTCGTTGTTCTACGATCCTGACGATATATTATATCATTGGTTTTCATCCAGAAAAAATGTTTTTTTTTATAGACAATTGATAATTCTGTTAACTTCTTATTGTAATACGGGCACTGGTGGACATATAATGTAACCAATACTCAAATTAATACTCACTAGTAATACACTCAGTAAGCAGGATTCAAGAGGCGTTTGACTGTCTCAGAGCTGAAATTACGCTAAGCGCCATTTGCCACACATCATAACAGCAAGGTTTTCTGGATGGATAACACATCCATCTCAGGTGAATATTTCTTCTGTAGATAGTATCGTGATTAGTATTACTGTTGGACTCTGGGTTTCATTAACTGTCCACCTAACGTGTAAAGTAATTCGGGAGGTTTATGATTATGCGTCTCAGAGCTGAAAATAAGTCTAGCGCCATCTGTCACGCAAAACGATGAACAACGAGTTTTCCCGTACGAACAACACTTCCATCTCACGTGACCGTTCACCTTCATGCCGTGACGCCAGAAAGTATATCCATTTACAGCCACGAGATTTCGCCCGTAATCTAGTGGAATGAAAGTAACTGAAAATAAAAATGATTCAATAATTAATACCCTCTATCTGTGCGAAGGTTGAAAACTGCAATTTTCGTAAAATATCTAAAACTACTATGTCTACTCACCTGGGGTAATTTTGTTTTAGATCGTGGTTTTTTGGTTAGGAAGTTTTTGGCATTTAAACACCACGCTTGCCAGGTGGTTCGGTGATTATAGTTACAGCCGGTAAGCGGGTCATGTGGCGAGACAAGAAGTTGATAGGTGAATCCCCAGAATACTAAATTGGGGACCCCACGAAAATAAAAGGAAAGTAGGGAGACCACAGAGGAAATGGACTGAAGACATCGTCGAACTCGTGGGCCATGGATGGACACAGAGTGCCCAGGACAGAAAAACATGGAAAAATTTGGAAGAGGACTGATCCAAAAGAGAAGAGAAACGGGCTGATGAGAAGAATCTAAAACTAAATGCAAATGAAGGGTACACGACAAGAACTGGTCCAATAATATATAACGAATTTCACAGGAGAGCAAAAAGAAGAATATAAACCTTATTTGTGGGACACTGGGTTCATGTATTTAATAAAATATATTTTCAATAAATGTAATAAATATTTTAACATACAATCACAAAAAATATTAAACAAAAACGTCTACTTTATACTATACTTAAGAAAAAACTTATTTCTTGAACTGACAAAAACGAGCCTGTTGTAGCAATGTCGAATTGAGACGGTTTTTTTTTTGCCAGCGGTGACCCCATATTTCCTTACTACAATTTGTAAGACGGAGCCATATTTTGTCGATTTCGAATATTCCGTTTTATTGAAGTCATTCAGGAAAAAAAAATACATTAATATAAGGCGCCATATTTCGTTCCCGTGCACAATTTTGTCCCCTTATTTGTTCTGAGGCTAAGTGCGCCACCGGTAGTATTTTTGTTGGTTACGGTCAAGAACACTAGTTAGTTGTGGAAGTTTTATGAATCTCGTCTGTTTGTTGCAGTTTGGGAACACTTATTCTGATTTTTAAAAAGGTGAGTTCTGGTACTACTATTTGTAAATGCTCTTTTTAATTTATGAGAATGTGTTTATTTAGTTGCATTTGGTTAAGGGTAAGCTATAAACTGAATTATCTGAGCGATTTTCTGTGTTTGGTTTACTTTACGTAGGACTGGAAGGCGCCATATTGGCAGATAGGATGTCCCCCCGTGTGACTGTGATGTCCCCTACCAAAATGAAAGTGAACGCGAGGACAATGACGACGATACAGAGAGCCCTATATGCGAAAAACGTTTCTCTAAAGACAAACATGGAGAAAAATGGGTGCGTTGAACTCGATGTTCCCCGTGGCAACACGAAATGTGGTCTGGTGCGAAGAACAAAAAAATCATTTGTGACTTTTGTTTGGAAAGTTAAAAAAAACTATTTTTGAACAGAAAACAAATTATTTTTCATGTATTTAAGCTGAAATAGCATGTGTAGGCTTAGTTGGTGGTGTTACATATTTTTTTTCGGAATAATTGATCTTATCATATGGTACTCAGAGGCCAAAATTAGACTGGAGGACGAAATATAGCGCCTTTACCTTATCGAAAATCGAAAAAATGCAACGAACGTGTTTTAGCTGTGCATCATTCAAATGTGTAAAATTCTATAAATCTTTTAGACATGTATACCATGCCGAATTCTTAAATATATAATGATTTATACCGTTGAGAAAACTGTTTATAAAAATATTTAAAAATAACTAAAAACCTTTGTTACAATCTGCACTTATGAGTCTTAAATAATTTGGTACAGAAACATTTTTTTTCGTCGATCCCACATTTTTCATAAATAAATTGTGGACAACGAAATACTAAATATGCGAGCTGTATCTGCCGATTAAATAAATAATTGTGATTTAATTTAAGTTTTTTTATAATATTGTATTTTTCTGTTGTTATCTTTAAATAAATTTATAACAACCGTAATTCGAAAATATGTATATTATTTTTATGAAGTAAAAGAAAAAAAAATTTCACCAGTTAATGTTGGCTAGAAGATATTGCTTTTAGCAAGAAGTCCGCCAAAGTGCTATATTTATTTACCTTAAACTGTTTTTATATTGAAATAAATATAAAAACAGTTTCTTTGTCTATCTTGACGCCTAAAGCCACGTATTTTTTGTGCGCTTTTAACGTATGCACCAGAGATTATACACGCACACTGGCCCGCACCGAGACACTGAACGACTTGCGAACGTCTCTGAGGGAGTTTTTCGTTACAAGATTCTCTTACTTTTTTAACATATTTTTCTTTGGATATAATGAATACTAATGTGTTTTTTTTTTATATATACCTAATTTTACCTAATTATTTCTATATGTATGAATTAAGATATTTTATTTTGTAATGTACATATATATGAATAAGTAAATGATAAATGATAACTGATAAAAAACGTGTGGATAGTGCAGCGATTTCGTTGCCAATACCCGCGTCGGCGAACTGGTAAACGTATTGGCCAAAATGTAGATCCACCTTTCTGAATAACGAGATATAGATTCGATAAACAGTTTTATTGAATAAAAAATAAAGAAATCTTATGCATACATAAAATTACATAATTATTATTTTTTATCAAAAAATTTCCTATTGAACTAATTTAGAATTCATTTTGCCATGCTTCTAATTCTCTCCATAAAACAAAATGATTCTGCAAAAGATATGAAATGCACGATCGAGAAACACTGCATGTGCTTTTTCAGTGAAGTGCTCTATGCACTATCAGGTGAGAATCGGGGTTTTATAACGATGATAAAAACACACTTAACCTTTCAAACGTATTCGTAAAACACTATCGGAATGGATCATTACGATTTTACTTTAACCCATTTTCCTTGTGACGTGCAGCACAAGTTGGGAGGTTCATGATTGTGTTCGTCAGAGCATAATATTAAATTGCTGTCATTTGTAAGACAGTATGACCCACAGTGAGTTTTCCAATAAGATGAACACTTCCACCTGATTGAACCATCTACCTTCACGAGGTGTCTTGAGAAAGTAAATCCTTTTACAAACAGGAGACTTCTCTCGTTGTCTATGGGAATAAAAATAGCTGAAAAAGTGACAGAATGAATTTTTTTAATATATTTTGCACAAAACTTAAAATATACATAAATATGCAGTCATCAATAGACTTCATGCTCTAGGCAATAAGTACCAATACTTTGGTGATTCATTCCATGTGAAGTTTAGTACCTACAGGGCGGCCCTTCTCCCGTGTTTCATGGGTTAGGAGAAGCTAGTACCGAATAGTTCTTCATAACAATATATTTTTTTCATCATTTGGTATTGTTCAAAATTGTTAAAAAAAAATATTAATGTTTTTTTCTTTCGATTTTATTTATTTTTTACGCACAAATTCTCTATCAATTTTTTTATCACATCATCCAATTCAGGACAAAAAAAGTTGATAATCATCAACCTATAGCGCTCGCCGTTAACGGTGATGGCCTGGCCAACGTCGCTCTCAAAGAAATATAGACCGATGAAGCCGCCAGCCCAAAATCCACACCAAACAGTGACTTTTTCGGGATGCATTATACGCTCTTGGATCTCATGTGGATTGGTATTGTCCCGAATTCGAAAATTTTGTTTGTTGACGCACCATCGCTGAAGATGATTTTTCGATGAAAATTAGGATCAGTTTCCAACTGCTCCAGAGCCCATTCAGCGAACACACGTCGTTGTGTATGGTCATTTTCCTTCAGCTCTTGGGTAAATTAAATTTTGCACAGGTGCAAGCCCAAGTCACAACGCTAATTTGCCAAGTTGTGGTCTGCGAAAGGCAGAGTTCTTGTGATCGACGCGAAATTGACTGCCTCGGATTCTCCAGCACACTGTCACGGACAGCGGTGATATTTTTGGCAGATATTGCGTTTCGTTGACGTACGGATGTTGGTTGATAGATTACTGAACCAGTGGACTCAAATCCACCACACTGCGAATAGTCCTCTCGGTAGGACGCCTATGGCGACCGTAAAATGGGCGAAGCGCGCGGAACGTTGCCCGAACAGAACACCCATTTTGATAAAACGATTTTATTATTTGCACGTGTTGTTGAACGCTTTATTCGTCCATGGTAATTGGGCAAAATAGACTGAATAAATAACAGCTAATTTGATAGATGTCTCTTCAAAAATATGGCCGCTATCAATTGTCAAAATTTTGAAGTCCTTATTGGAAGACCCCATTTATAGCATTTATAAATAAATAATAAAACCCAAAACAACTATTCAAAACTCACCTTTTTCCACTATTGAACTTGTGCACTGATGTCAGAATAATTTTAAAAACTACCACCAGGCATGCGAACACTGTTGTCAAGTTAGAAGAAAGTATTTTTCCTGTAAAATCGGTAAATATTTTATTACATATTTAAAGGTTCCGTTGTAGTTATACTATCATCAGTTTAGAATCAAATATGAGGGGTCTGTAGGTGACAATGCGGATTGATGGGTTAAGTCTATGTTTTATTGCTCTTCCGCTTCGTCCTATATGAGTCAGGACAATATTACATGGCAATTCATATATTCCACTTTTATCGAATTTCTTGACCTGGTCTTTATTATCAACGAGCTGAACCCAGCAATGCTTTTCTATTGATAGATTTGAGTAAATACTCGTATATATTATATGAACACAATCGAATGTTTGATATCAATTATTATATTTAGTTAACTATAGTTAAGTATATTATTATTTTTGTGTTTCGGATTACGTAAATTATGAGGAAATGCGGGACAGTGAATTTGGATTAATAGGTATTTGAACATTATTTTTCTGTCACTGTATTGCAAACGCCTCCACGATACTGAGCGAAAAAGACAACTGCATGTCGTACCTTAAAAGGTGCCTAACTAAAATAGACAAAATCGACGTTTCGTTGTCCCGTTATCCGCATCTCAAAACTCAACCGATTTTGTTATTTTTTTAGACAAAGTATCAGAAAGAAATTTCCTTTTCGTTCCTTTTTGCGTTTTTTAAAAATATTTATCAGATTTGTGTACCGTGTGCCCGAAGACAACAGATAAAACGGGGCGCTTTTATGGGTTCTATAGGTAGTTCCAATGACAAACAATTTATCTAAAAAAAAAAACAAAACAATAATGACACGCCAATGGCAAATATCTATAGTGTGTAAAAAAATTACCGCTCTAGAGCTCTATTGCCACTTTGGCACTAGTGCCATAATCCAGAGAGAAAATACGGGAATACGTCTGTATGAAGAAAAGTCGGACCGCGTTTCCTCTTAAGATTAAACATTGTTAAGTATACTTACAAAACTTTACTTTATAATGCTTTTATGTAACCATACAAACAGGTTTAGTGTCCTTAATTAAAACCATCAACCTTTAATATAAAAGACGCACCCGAAACCCTCTAAAATTATGACACTTAACTTATGCCCAAACGCTCAGTCTTGCCCTATGCGTGTTAAGTCGTTCTTTAACCGCCACCCGGGTTTTGACGTGAGCTTGACATTTAATTCAAAACCGAAATGCTTGGTTGTGTCGTGAAAGCGTGCAAAAACCGTTCAGATAAACGAATAAAAATGGTGTATGTTTTCATTGGTAAGTAGGTACCTAGGTACTTGTTTATGATTGAATTCCAAAACTTCAAAGAATTTATTTTCAAATATAGAATTCTTTTTGCAAATATCAAACTTTGCTCTTCTCACAAACAGGCGTGCACTCTATTTAGGAGTGCGATTTATAAAAATGTATTGAATTTCAATCAATAATATCAATATTAAGAGCTATAAATATGCTCGTGGCAAAGATCTACATTTCGCTAAAAACCGCATGTAAATTGGTCTAGTAGTTATTCAGCCTATCGAGGACACACATACAAACATTGCCTTTTATATATGAAAATTAATATTTGGTCCAAAGATTTTTACTATAAAACGAAACTAAAAGGTTATTTATTTATAAACCTGTTTTATTTTATCGCTAGTATTTCGATAATTCAGTTCTACCCAATTTTTAACAAATGTAAGTCCTGCATATGATTGAGAAATAGTATTATTCTTTTGTCTTTTCACGAATTAAATTTTTAACTAAGGATTCATTATAGTCGTAGTTACGTACTAATTAATAATAATAGTGTACTCAGTATTTTAAATGTATAACTTATATTTCAATATAATAAGTGTGGAATGGAACTCCATCAAGAGTTGTCAATAAAATAACTTAGATCGAATACGATTATTTATCTTGATTTCAAATCTTGATGAATGATCCATTTGTTGAGCGATAATACTTGGGTGGATTGTGGTTGTGCGAACTAGAATGCATCACTAGGACGTCGTTCACAGTGTAGGCGGTTGATTTACACCCTCTCTTCACCGACGAACAGTTCCAACGCAAAGTGCCATCACTTTTTGTATTTCTGTGGAAATACGTGAAGCCATTGACCATCAAAAGCTGTTTTCCCGAGGTCCTTGGTATGTAAACAACTAAAAAAAACAATAAAATTATTGTGTATGAATCTTAAACCTTAACTACTACCCGTGAATGAAAATGGCCTATGCACAACTCATTTTTAAAAAGCATGTCGTCTAACTATGAGATATCGGTTTTATATTTTTGGTATTCTCATTTTATGTTGATACGTCTAACAATGTTTGATTATGTGCAAATGCTTGCAGACTGGCTGGATTTCCTCCCTAGGGAGTTGTTCATAACGACAGGTCATAAGCCCTGTAAATGCAAATGATGTAAATGTTTTATAGTTTCAAAAATAATATTGTTTATTGTCATTTTTGACCCATGGATAATATCCACGTAAAAACCTTAATATTTCTCTATTGAAAAATTAAGACAAAGACTAAACCGGGCCTAAATAAAGATAAGATAAAAGAAAGATGCATTCCGCAGGCTAGAAAGAAATTTTACTAAAAGGTGTAGTCTATGCATAGCGAATAATGGCGCCCATTTTGAGCATTCAATTTTTAAAAAAACAACTTGTCTTGGTATTTTTTATTTGACACAATACCGTCCTTTCGTTAAGCAAACTTGTTTATTTTTTACTTACTATCGTAGATTAGTCTAACCAAAATAAGCTAGCTAACTTTTAAAGTAAGTCTTTAATGCGTAGAAAAAATATCGATTTTAGCAGACCTTCGCACTAGGCAAATGAAATTTGCGGGGTTACTTCTCCATGAATGGAAGTTGTTTTAAAGGTAGGTTGTAAAAAAATATAATGTAAAAATATTTTTTGGAGCCCTTAAAGGTTAGTTGAAAAATGTTTGCAGATTTTTTCGAGAAGATGATTTTTTATTTGTAATTTAATCGAATAACGACTCCAAACGGTATCGTAGGACGAACAGCCTATTGAGCTATACGGTCGTAGACCTAATAGTTTGGCTACATCCACCAGCCTAAAATCGCATTTTGAATATCGCGAAATATACAGGAGAGTTAAATCGATAGGCATTGAGGTCCCCGATTGCCCTGCCACTGATGATCTACCGTCCCAGTTACACCACGTACCTATATATTACACCCTTGTGCAAATGAATGTGGAAAAAACATTTTTTTCTGGTTTGGATTTACTTCATATTTCGTTATGAAAACACAATAAGAAGTTGTCACTGACACTCTTAACTCAAATCGTGCACATGGTCGTATCGTTAGTAAAGTTATTTACAAATTTTAACGTAATGGATATCTCGATAGAAGTTCATTCTAATGTTTTTTACGCTGTTTAAACATACTGACATAACTCAAAGGCAGATAAAAGAAAAGTGTGGCATTTCTAAAAGTGCAGTAAACAAGCTGATCAAACTCTTTAGATAAACTGGTTCAACTTTACTTCACGAGTGGAGAAAATGTGTCCGAAAAAAAAACTACAAAGTAAAATAAACCCCATGAAGACCAGCGACCACTTACAAAAAGAGCAAGCTGTTTCTGGAACAAGTTTACATGCCTCAACAGTGTGGCATCATCTGCTTGAAGTTGGCCGAAAGGCACGGAAACCCGTAAAGAAACAACTCTTGATTGCAGTGATGAAGAAAAAGAGGATAGCTTGGGCACAGAAATACAAAGAATGGACATAAGATGACTTGAAAAGGGTGTTATTTTTAGACGAAAGCCATTTCTTTGTTCAGAGCATGCGTCACCAGATTGTTCGTCGGTCCGATAGTGAACCACTTTTACAAGCTCACTTTCTACAGTCAGTCAAACACCCCGTGAAGCAAATGTTTTGGAACTGCATCTTCTTAATATGTATTCTGCAAGATTAAATGGTCCCTGAACTTCAAAAAAAAAATAGCAAAACCCAATTTCTCAACCAAATCTTGCCATGCGTTCAAGATTCTAAAAAAGTTCTTCGCTGACAATTGTTTAACCTGATTGACCTGGCAATTCACCAGACCTCAATCGTATCGAAAATTTGTCCATATCCATCTGCAAGGCAAGATTTAGAAATATGAATAGCACAACCAAAATTAAGTTGCTCTTTGTTTCAATTTCTTGTACACATTAATTTGCACAGGGCTGTATGTACGTTGGTCTTTTTCGTGACATTCTAAACACGTGCTCACCCGAACCTGTGACGTTTTACAGTGGTACAGTTTTATTATTATTATTAGTATACGTTTTCGAGAAACTTCACCGAATAATTCAATGCACTCATTTTACCGCGTGTAAGAAAACAAACAGGAGTTCCAATAGCGATCTGATTTCCCGACAAATATAACTTCTTTAGTAAAGAGACAATACTCCTACATAGAACAAAAACTATATAAAATAATGACAGAACCATGGAAATATTGCAAGAACCACAAGCTATTAAAGTTACTGACAACTTTCCTTAGTGTAAATGGTCGCGAAGAATCTGAGCGGTTGGTGATGACTGTTAGATGGCCAACAGATGTCCTTATTTGAATTATGTTTTTTTTTG
The DNA here is from genome assembly GCF_059751315.1 of Micrasema longulum. Classification (NCBI taxonomy): domain Eukaryota; kingdom Metazoa; phylum Arthropoda; class Insecta; order Trichoptera; family Brachycentridae; genus Micrasema; species Micrasema longulum. Next base: position 66,944 of record NW_028279727.1, read on the forward strand.
TTAATTGAATATTGTTAATCCTTATTACTATGTATTCTCTATGCTTTTTAGTATATATTTTAATGTGTTTACTTCCTTTTTCTAAAAACAGTATTTTTAATTTGTTTTTTCCTTGCATTAATTTTTATTTTTATATAATATCTTGACAGTCTTAGAACGAGGTAAAACGGAACTTAGCTTAGTCAGATAGTCAAAGCAAAAAGAGCGGATAAGGTTGCATCACAAAAAGCTATCTCGCCACGATTATCGATTAAAGTTTTATAACAGCTTAGTCGTACTAAGCCGTTATTTAATAAAATTGTAATCGCTAGTCGTGGCGAGATGGCTTTTTCTGTTCCAAAGATTACAATTTTCTAATGAGAGTAAATTTGACACATATAACATTATTTTGTATGTTCCTAGAAAAAAATAATTTTGGATCCAACTTCTCTGATACGTCACATAATATCAAAATAATAATTTTAAATTAATAAATGCCCCCGTAATTAATGAACCAATACTTGGTGTAAGCTGGATAATTTCTAAAATTTTTATACCAGCTAGTAATGATAAGATATTAACCAACGTGACAAGAAGGTAAGGTGATCAGTTTTACACAGTCCAGGGACAGCGAAGTATTGCAGTGACTCACCTTCAAAATAAATATTTCACGTTGACCCTGTTAGGAATCGATCCCGCGACCTAAAGCACGGTTGGCGAACGCATATGATCTTTTACAATTTTAACATAACTTCTATTTCGAACAATCATTACATATCTAGAAAGTAAGTTCCGTTTGACAGGTTAAAGAAAACAAATACGTTTTCAATAAAAAAAAATGTGAACAAAACTCCTACCATTTTGTAGGAGCTTGCGCGGCAAAAGCTTTTGTATTCTCTTTTCATAAAAAAGTGCCGCCCTCTTCATAAAAAGGGACGCCCACTTCGTTCTTTGTGGTGTACATTATCACGACCTTCGTAGAACTGTCTCACCCATCTTTTTATTATTGTATCACTTATCACATGTTCTCCGTACACCTTACAGATTCGTTGATAAGTATAGACATGTTTAATGTCAAGGAATTGAATTACTGACCTTATCTCGCAAGCGGCGGAATTTTTTATTTTATTCAGCATTTCAAACAAGCACCACGAAGCGCACACAACAGTCAGCTAACTCATAATGGCGTTAACTCTTTCTCAATAGGTCAGGGTAAGTACCAAGCATGCGTAAAACTGGTAGAAATTACTAACAGAAATTACTTTCTGTGTATATCTCACATGTTCTCTCCCAAACCACCTCTTCAAATAAAATGCAATCAGACCTGCTGTAATATAAACCAATATAATTATATTTTTAGGATTACATATTATTACATTTACAGCAACAACGGTTCAAAAAATTCACTTTAAAGGGGTTTTACAGAAGTCTTCGGGATTTTTTATTCCTTAGCACATGCAAATTTTAATTTTAAAACTTGACTATATATCCTTCGTTTGTTCGGTAATAATTTGGCGGGTCGTGGTTGTGCACGTCGTAGCATGTTACCAGAGCGAGATTTTTTGTAAACACGCGTCCTTGGCACTTGGTCGTTTGATGGGAGGAGCACTTCCATCTTACTGTGCCATCAACTTTTGATCCTCTGAAGCAGTATGTGTATCCACGCAACATCAAAAGACTCCTACCATTTTTCATCGGAATATAGCTGACTAAAATTACCAAAATAAAACATTTAAGAATCAATACACATAAAACATTCTAAACATTAGTTTCAAAAATACAAAGATTTTATTTTTTCTGGGTTACCAAAATATATACCTCATAACTGACTATGTATTGGGTGTTAACATAATTTGTGTCTGTTTTTTTCCAAATTTAAAAATTAGCAGCATCAAAAGTAAGAAAAAATGGTAATTTGTAAGGCATCATTCGAAATAAAAAAATTGATTTTCCACTCTACAAGATGCTGTCCGATAATCAACACAATGCTAGTTATTCCAATCTTAAAGGTGATTTATTTATTTATTTTATTTTATTAACATAAACGGCATATCTGCCTTTTACAAACATTTATAATACTAGCATATTTGGCTTAATATTTTTTTTTGTACATGAATTTCCTTATACCCAAGATTTATTAAAAAAAAAAAAAACCTAAAAATTATTCAAGATTTATATTTAAAAAATTAACCTAAAAATTATACAGCATATTCAGTAGAAAGTTTAAATAATAAAACATTCTACAGTAATACAACCTTTACAACAAGAAAATCATAAGCACTGTTTCATACAGCTGAGCAAAGTGAACAAAAAACTGTATATATTATGAAATGCATGAATAAATAAATATAATTACCATTCACCATCTTTGAAAAAGTTCAAAAGGTTTGTTCTATAGGAACAATACTTTACACTAAATATATCAGATACGTGGGAATAACTATTGCCGAGTTCATGAAGTCTATTTAATACGGCATTACAAGTATACACTGTCCGTAAATTGTTGCTACAAAACGGTGGCACCTGTCTAGTCATTCTTCCAGGCACCCTGAAGTTGATGAGAGATAATAGTTCAGGGCAATCCCATACTGAATGAACAATTTTGAATAAATTTAAAAGGACTATAATTTGGTATATATGGCGAGAATGAACGGTAACGAGCAGGCAGAACCGAAGGGCATGTATGACAAGATGTATAAATGAGGAAGAAGCTAGAAATGTATGCCAGGATAGACGTGTGTGGTGGTCCATTATCTCTGCCTACGCCTACGGGAAAATGGCGTGATGGTAGTAGTATTAGAAGAGATATTGTGTTTGATTTTATTTTACGTATATTATTTTATTTTATTACAAGCCTTCAATTCAAAATGGAATGCCAAGAAGACGAAAGTGAGTATTTACGACACCTCTTTCTGTTCGCGTTCAATCGAGGGAATAAAGCTGCCAAAACTGCTCGCGATATTTGCGCAGTGTAGGGTGAAGATGCTATGTTGTAAAATAATGAAGGAGAATAAACTATTGACTAATCGGGAGGGATTAAAAACGTATTCGACCAACGAAGCAATACGCACCGGACGCGGAATAAGTAATTGGCTAGGTAAGCAGAGGTAGGGCAAAGAAATGCTATTTTTGTGATCGACACCCTTTTCAGAAGGTGATTAATACAGTTTTTTTTAATGAAAGCGGTTTGACCGTTTTAAGCAGAACATAGAATTGACCTTACTGCATCTGATAACATCAATATCTAATTTTTCAAAATTATTGACTGGCTGCTTTCTACATAATTACGTTCAACTCATCACGTATTTTCTCCTAACATGTTAACTAATTAATACATAATCCCAATTCATGTCCAAGTGCAAACTCTCCAAATAAAATGTCTGTCTCTTATTTAAATTACTTACCGATGTTCTTGTCTCCTTAAACTTAAAGAAAATGATAGAAAATATTTGCATATAATCCTTGACGGATTTTTTTAGATCTACCGGTTTCGAGACGTACCCATCGGCAGCATTGATAAAGACACAGGAGTCAAAACTTTGCATACATATTAAAAAACAATATTTGAGTTTATCTAAATGTTTGTAGACAAAATACTGGATTTCATATAATAATACTTTTAAATAAAACAAAATCAAAGCGTCACATACTGAAATTTTATTATACGTATTACAATTTTCACGATATATTACAAAAGTATTTTTTCAAAAACATGTACATTTTATGCTTTAACTATGCTTCATAAAATAACTTATTTGGTATATAAGTATATGAAATAATAAAACAAGAAACATAAGAGCGAATGGAAAATTATGACGTTAATACAATTTGGTAATTCATCGAAATAAACAAAAAAAAACTGAAAAAAGTAAATAAACGTTAGTAAAATTTAATCACAGTCATTGCTGAAACTTTAGTTAGAAATGACAGTCAAGGTAAACATTATACAAACTTAACCAAGATAATATCGCACCCCAGAAGTACACTGTTGTAAAGATAATTTTGTCTGTTTTGAGCTATGAATGCAATTTCTTTTTTTTTTCTCTCAGAAGAACAATCGCTTATCTGTAAGATTTTTTGAGCTAGATATATCTATTATTGATTGTTTCAGCATTTACTTTGTTGAAAGACATGTTGAATTTATTTAAAATAAAACTCATTGTAATTTTTACCACATAAGAGTTAAATATATTATAACACTTCTAGTTTTAGGTATTCTGAATTACCCTTCATCAGGTGTAAATATTTACTTAAGCATTCTTTGAAATCAATCGAGTAAAATATCGAAAAGAACACTGCAGTAATTAGGATTTTACAGTGTACATAGAGATGCCACGAATGGTGATTTGGCCAAATACCGAATATTCGGCCACGCTCTTGGCGGCCAAATGTTCGGCAAAAGATGTGCGCATTTCGCACGTGACAGGTTACGACCTATCTCACCGGGGTGCGTGCGGGGGTGACGGGACGGGCGTATTAGTTTAATTTGCGAGTAGGTCATGTCGCAACACGCGTTATTTGTTTACTATTACATCAGATTGTGTTACTTACAGTCCTGATTAGGAATTAGTAATTATTTGTTAATTGTACGTCATGGCACCATTTGACAAAAATCGCCTTTTTTGGGAATATTGTGAGATTTGTAGCAAGATAAGTAGTAAATGTTTGCTGTGTAACAACAAGATCTCGCGAGGTATTATTTATGAGGGAAAGCACAATCGTTTGCTGTAAACAAATGCTGAAAAAATTGTTTTCATTCGTCACAACTTACAACTGATAGATTTTAAGTATTAAAATGATAATTTATGATTAAAATTTATATATTTTTGAGCAATATGAGCGTTTTTATGATTTGGTATTCGATATTCAGCCGAATACCGAAAAGTAGCCGAATATTCGTGGCATGTCTACTACAGTATTCTCATATTTTAACAGTCAAATCAGCAAATACCACAAAAAACTGGGCCTTTATAACGTCAATATACATAAAGTTATTGAAAATATAATTTTTAAAAATTGCGAAAAAAGTAGAATTCTTAGGAAGAATTAGAAAACTAAAATTAATTCAAGTAATTTAGTAATCCAATAATTGAGGGTATTAAAAGCAAACTTAGAAATCTCCATTGAAGAAGTTACTGTGATATTTGCGAAAAACTTTAAAAAACTAATTGTGAGATTTCTAATTATGCTTCACCAACTCAATGGAGAAGGCTAAGTTTGCAGTGTCAAGTTGTATGAATGAAATTTGTTTTTGAAAGATTTAGAGCCGGTTTTGAATTACGTTATTATTTAAGCAAGTAGGTTTTTATGTATAGTTCATTTTGGCATCTATAATATATTTTCCGTTTTTGCTGGAGATTTCTAAGTTTGCATTAATATCCTCAATTGTGTTGCTACACTTGAACTATTGATACAGATATGAAAAAAAATTAAAGTTTCACAGAACAGGGCAATGAGAAGAGTGGTATTAAAGTGTGGTCCATATACCAAGATTAATTTCATGTTATCAAAATTGAATATTTAGGATATTAAAATGAGAATTCTGTTCAATACTCTGACATATTTTTTCAGGTTGAAAACCGACTGCTTCATGGGTATATGTCAAAAAATGTTTAATGCAATTAAGATTTACACAAGTATGGAACGACAAGTGGAGATGATTTCAGGCTTCCTAAGGTTAGACTGACTGGAACTCATAACAAACTTAACTATAAAGGTTTTTTCATGTTTGATGGGTTGCCAGAAAGTCTCAGAGAAGCTGAAAGCACCTACACTTTTCGAGAAAAATGCTTTTAATATATATGGCTAGGGATAAATTTAGACAGCGGAGGCACTATCACTCCCTCTCACTTCTGTTCAATGTACTTCATAGTCCTAACGCTCCTATATACCTGCGTGAAAAATTTCAACGCTTATCAGTTCATGGTTTACCTCTTCGTTCTAATTCTTAAGGCACTCTCTTAATACCCATCCACAATTCTTCTTTCTTCTCTAACTCATATAGTGTCCATGCGGCTCGACTGTGGAATAATCTTCCATACACCATCAAAGATTTTACTACATTATCTCTGTTTAAATCACGTTTTAAGAAACATCTTCTTTCTCTTCCTTAATCTTTCCTCCTTTCCTCTTTTTTTCCTTTTTCCCATTGAGTGATAGTTTTTATTTAAGGTAATTTATTACGTTTATTTCTATTTTAATATATGTTTAGCTTTTTAATATTTTTTTCTATTGAATATGTTTTGTAACTTGAATTATAAAAATAAAACGTTTTTTTTTTGGTTGGTTGGAAGAAATTGCCATTTGGCAATAAGCCCGCCAATATACAAATAACATTATGTACAAAAAGTTAAATAAATAAATAAAATAATTGGTACATTGTGTAGATAAATTCAGAATGGGTATATTTTTGTTAACTATAGTATTATACTAGTTTGTAAATTAAAATCAATTTACAAGCAAAACAAAATAAATCCAAAAATAAATAAAATAAATTAGAAGAATTAGTAAATATTTTTGCTCAACTACAAAATGGCCGATTTAGACATACCACGAGGTACTTCTGGGGGTGCGTTATATCAGTTTTTTTCATACTTCAAGGAATGAAGAAATAATATATATAACCTTATCCCAGATTCGTGGAAGTGTGGTGGGATTGCCAGATTGAGGAAGGTGTTGTTCGATGCTGATTTCTAGTTTTACCGGTAAAGACTTAGGATTTAGGGATTTAGGTATTATTTAGGTGTTCATGGTATATTTATTATTTACTTTTAAATCTGGAAGTAGGGAACACATGGGCATATTATTATGTGTGCTCTAATGATAATAGTAAAATTGTAATTATTTTTTTTATTATATTATAAAATACATTATTTACTGCGGGGAAGATATCCCTAGTTAGGCAGTTTAGATATCTCACCAGCAAACTTAAAAATATGTATGTATGATTTTACTACTCAATTAATCTGTTCTGTAAATAATTCAATGCAAATTGCTGTAATAAATATGTAAAAAAATAAATAAAAATAAGTCTCTTAATTTTTGCACATGATCCAAAAACACATTTTAATTTCAAAGTTTAACAAAAGACCCCTCGACAGTTCTGTAGTACTTCGGGGGGTCGTGGTTGTGTTCGTTACAGCATAAAATAAGAGTCTGATTTTTTGTTAACGCATTGCCTCGACATTTGCTCGACTGGTGTGAAGAGCACTGCCATCTTATTGTGCCATCGATTTTCGACCTTTTGCGGCAGTACGTATATCCGCGCACCATCAAAAGACTGCTACCGTTTTTCATCGGAATATAACTGACTAAAATTGACAAAAATAAAAATCAATTATAATGTATCTATAATGCACAAAACATTCAATTCGTGCATTAAAAAAAAATAGAAATAAATGGCAAACAATTTCTTCGAAGGGTTTCTAAACATAGGCGATGACCTTAAAAGCGTTGATGAAAAGGGTAAAAAAATTCTACCTGAAAGTTCTCCGCTACCTTCCCATAAAATATTATTCCATTTTCAATCACATTTTTAGCTATCAAATCAATACGATATTATCATGATCACGAATTATTACTTCTTTTTTATAATAATTTTATAATGATGAACTTTTCATATATATAAATTTGTATTAACCTTTTTAATTCGGAGTTTTTCAATTCAATTCAATTTTTCAATTCAATTCAATTTATTTATTTTAAATATAACATATACATTACAAAAATATATTCAATACGTACATATTATAAAAAAGGAAAAAAAATACACGAAAGAGACTCATGTCAAAGGAGTCGAAGAATCCTGCTCCGGAAAACCCCTTCGGATACATGGAACAGATCAATATCCAGAGCGATGTTGTTCAACATAGCGGTAGCTCTTCCAACAGGCATAACCATAGGCAGGTTGGTCCTGAATATCGGAATATGAAACAATCTATGCTGACGCTGTCTTAGGTAATTATCAGGAACATACAAACCAATGCTCATCATAATTTCAGAATTATCGATCATACCGCGCAACAATCGATAAAAATGTGTGGTCAAATACACATTCCTTCTAGTCTCTAAACTGTTGTAGCCAAACATACCCTGGAGAAACTCGGTCGGGTAGAGCCAAGGATAATACCCGCACTCTCTCATGTAGAGATATCTCAGAAACTTCTTTTGGATTTTCTCTATCATAAGAGAGTACTTCAGTTCATGTGGCCCCCAAATCATCGAGCCACTCTCGAGTCTACTTCGCACCAAGGAGTTGTAAAGAGTTCTCAGTACGCGGGTATTTTCGAAAACCCTGGCAGTACGCAGAACAAATCCTAACATCTTCAATGCATCACCACTGATTGTCTCTATGTGTTCATGAAATGTCAGAGTGCTTACAAATCTAACGCCCAGATCCTTAACATTCGATGTTCGTATCAGATTCTGGTCATTCATTTTGTAGCGAAAAAAAAGAGTTTTTTGGGCCCTAGTGAAGGACGTGACCGAACACTTGGAAACATTAAACCCAAGTTTGTTTCGCCTTCCCCATTCAGATATATTAGATATATCCGCTTGGAGAAGACGAAAATCGTCAGAAGTTGTCACCTTTAAAAACAGTTTTAAGTCATCCGCAAACAACAGAAAACGCGAGTTCAAAATTACATTTTTAATATTATTAATGAAAATTGAGAACAACAATGGACCCAGGTTAGAGCCTTGCGGGACACCCGAGAAAGTATGGAAAAACTCTGACGCGAATAGACCGTAGGAGACGTATTGGTTTCTGTTTTGGAGGTAGCTCGCCATTAATTTTAACATACCATCCGAGAAACCGATCTCATACAGCTTATTTAATAAGACATCATGGTCGACAGTATCAAAGGCCTTGGCGAAGTCATTATATGAACAGTCTACCTGATGTCCTGCGTCCAGAGCTTCCGTGACGTAGTTTGTAAAAACCATTAGATTGGTTTCAACCGAGCGGCCTTTCCTGAACCGAAGTTATATTCGTACGTCGACCGGTTTTAAGGTAATTACTACGTTGTCAGGACTATACAATAAAAGCGCCTGCCCATTTCTCGAAATTGTGTCTAATTGTGATAAGTGTCGTTCATCAGTTTCGCATATTGTCATTGCGCCGTTTACATATGAAGGAAACATTCTTTTCAAAAGTATTATGAATTTCTTATTGAATTTATACAATTTTATATAAACAAAATATGCCTATATGTCTAATAGAAATAAAAATGCAAATCTTTCCGTTTTGTTATCGACACAAATACATATATACATATAAATATTTGGATAATTTTTATGGCGCCATTTTTGTGAAAATCACCTTAAGGGCGCTGTACAATAAATAAATATCACAGCACGTCTTGCAGCTACAGAGCGCATGGGCGGTTGGAATTTTAGTTCCTCGTCTCCAATTATGATATATTACAATTATGCTATATGTGAGCTAGATTACAGCATGTCTTGCAGCTACGGGGTGCATGGACAGAAAGAAATCTAGCTCCTATTTACATTTTTTATTTGACAATGAAGTTTAAGTGATATTTTAAAAAACGAAATAAAAAACAATTTTATAAAAATAGAAGTTAGATTAAAACAAGTCTTGCAGCTACTGAGCGCATGGACGGTTGGAATTCTAGACCCCATTTAAAAACAGAAAAAAACATTACATGAAAAAGAAAAATGTTTTTATCGTCTTTAATTGAGGCGTTGAAAGCAGTGGGAGCTTAAGCGACATTTGATATCAATTTAATCAAAGTAAGATAGAACACATAAGATAACTAACACGTACACCACGCTAACTTAAGCGCCAAAAGGAGGAAAAAATATACCAATAAAATCTGTATAGCTAAATTAATACTATAATCGTCATCTTAAATATGCGCCCAGATGGCTTTTACATGACAGGTACAAAATTAATATTCAAGCGTTTATCAAGTAATATGTGGGTTATAAATTTAAGTTTTATAAAAAAATCATGCCAGAAAAACATAACCGCCAAATTTGTTATAGCAGTCAGTTCACACAATTTATTTGGTATTCATTTTGGTTAAGAAAAAATCGTAACATTAACCGTAGTCTTTAGCCATTTTTTACAAAAAAACAAAATTCATAAATGTTTGGAAACGATTTTGCTAAAAAAAAACGTTTAAATGTCGCTTAAGTTCTTTTGGCTTTCGGCGCTTTAATTAGTGTACATATCACAATGTATACAGGATGCGCTATATTATGTCGGCGTGTAAACATTGAATAACTTTGACATTTATCAACCGATTTACTTGAATAAACATGTTTTTTGAACGTCAATTCAGTCCAATTTTAACCAAAATTCGCTTCACACCGAAACACCGCGCCGAAATACTGACTCAGTACATTGAAAATACGGTCGGTTGTGTTTCCTCAACGTGAATACCATCGAAAATATCGTGGCCCACAAGCATCGTCTGACAACACTATTCGTCGTTTGGTGTCGGATTTTCTTGAGCACGGGACAATGGGAGATTGTCCACATGCCGTTCATCTACGTTCAAGACGTTCCAATGAACAGGTTGAAGCGGTAAGAGAGAGTGTTGCCGAGAACGAGAAGGAGAAAATTCCCTGGACGTGTGATGTCAAAAAAAGGCGACATTGACTGGCCACCCAGATCTCCAGATTTGACCCCTCCGGACTTCGTTTTGTGGGGTTATTTGAAAAACAACGTGTACGCCAGCAAACCTCGGACCATTGACGAGCTCAAGGCAAACATTCGTGCCGAAATCATCGCTATACCGCCCGAGATGCTAAAAAAGTGATGGAAAACGCAGCAAAAATGGCTCTATGCTTTGGGCAATAAAGGCGGCCACTTGATTGATGTTATATTCAAAAGCTAGTTCGAATCACTAGATCCTCAACACAAAGACAACTTAAACAAATACAAACTAATACCACTTTCGGACAAAGGGATTTTGAATATTATTCAATTAAAATCTATAACCTACTACCACTATCTATTAAAACAATTAGTAACGAGAAAATGTTTAAAAACGCTATAAAATGATGGATAGTGGAGCTAGGTAGAAGTAAAATGGATTGTCTCATTCGCCCAAACCAATATTGAATCAACAGCTCCACAAGTGTATAGCTTAAGTTAGGTTTTTGTTATTTTCATTGTGCGTTTTGTAATATAAATAATATAGATGTACATATATACCCAGTTTTTTAAACAGTCTGAATATTTTGTTTATTATCTCTGTTTATTAAGTTAGTCTACTTTATTTATTCTCAAATGTAAAAACATTTCAAAAAAGTATATTGTTACGTGTCCTCGGCACGGGTAACCCTGAGGTCACATTATTTTTATTATTGTTTATAGTTTGTAAGAGTAAAATATGAATAAATAAACAAATTAAATAAATAAAATAAATTGTAAAGGGCCAAATTAAATAAAAAATACATCATGTATAAAAATCGTTTTTTTTATTTTTAAGTTATTCAATATTCAGATACCGACATAAAATATGGCGCACCCTATATATCCGAGGAAATGTGGGTTTGAGTAAAATCACGATCTTAATACAAATTTGAAATTTATAGTTTGACAAAATATCCATCTTTAGTTCTGTAGTAATTTGGCGGATCGTGGTTGTGTTCGTCATAGCATGAAACAAGTTCGTCATTTTTTGTGAATGCGTGTCCTCGACATTTGGCTGACAGATGCGAAGAGCACTGCCATCTTATTGTCCCGTCAATTTTCCCTCCTTTGCGGCAGTACGTGTACCCGCGCACCGTCAAAAGGCTCCTGCCGTTTTTTATCGGCATATAACTGACTAAAATGAACAAACAAACATTTAAGAATCAAGTACATATTATAAAACAAAGAATACATATTTTTTTTTACTTCAGTTTCGAGTAAAACTCACTATATCAGTTTGTAGTGTCTTGAGACGATTATTGTAATGGTATAAACGCAGGTCTACATATGAATAAAATAATTCGCCTACAGTCTTAATTGAATGCCGCAGCGAGACTTATTTTTAGAATCTCTAAGTTCAGTCATATCACTCCACTACTTTAGTAGTAGCCGCTCGATTGTAAAATAATCTACCCACTAATGTTAGAGACGCCCTTTCTTTATTTACATTTAAGTCATGATTGAAATGTCACAATCTAAATATTTAATAATGGTTCCTTTATCCTTCTTCTTTCCTTCCCATCCCCTCTCGTCTCTTCATAGTATAGTGTTATTTTTTTTTAATATATATTTTTATTTTGTGTTAATCTTTGTTTTTAATTTTGTATAAAATTGTAGGATTCAATATGTCCATGTATTTATAATTTTCTCAAGCTGAACGGTATGGGTAGACAGGAAGAAATTGCTTTAAGGCAATATGCCCGCCCTTATATGTATATATATTGTGTATGTATATGAAGTGTCGAATAAATAAATAAATACTTTAGGAATTACACTGGCTACGTTTTCCTCAGAGGGTGAAATACAAACTCTGTTGGCTTATGTACAAGTCACTGTACAGCTCTGCTCCGGAATATCTAAGGGAACTTTGCTTTCCAGATGAACTAGCTGACAGACGTCTTACGCTTAGATCAACTACATCTACGTCGAGAGGAAAAGTTATTATACCTCTAACAGCGCATTAAATTCGGTAAACGCGCATTTGCGGTCGCAGGCCCTATGGCGTGGAATACTCTCCCAGCAGAAGTTCGAAACTGAGAGAGTGAATTGATGTTTCGGAAAAATCTTAAAACCCACTTGTTCTCTAAATCATTTGAATAAATCCGTAGAATGTGAAAACAAAGTAGTGGTTTCGCTTAAATTACAAATTCATAAAGTTAAAATTAAATTGATTTATTTAAATAATCAGTTTGTAAAGCGCCCTTGATATTACGAAAATGGCGCTATATAAGTTATCCATAATAATAATAATGGGGAGAATGGTGATAGAATGATCCCGATTGATAGTTCTCCGTCATATATCAGATTATTTCGTGATTGAACCAGTCACAAACTAGCGGGCCACAGACGCTAGGTATTTTATATACCTACTTACACAGTCCCACATCCCACCATATATTTTTTGAAAATGTTACAATTAAAACCGACGCGACGCGCGTCCAGATCAAAGTATTTCTCCGAACTGACAAATTATTAAACATATCGTTACAATCATTTCGGCGCGACCCGCCAGCCGCGTGTCACAAGTCCAATACAATTCTCTATGGAGACAGGTGCAAGGTGTTTCGAAATAGTTCAAAGTTTGGTTGAATTACAATGAAAATATGATTACTAAAGTGCTTTTAATGCATTCGGAGTATTATTTAACTTATTTAATATGGGAATATGAAGTGATTTTTTTAACAAATGTATGTAACAGGCGCACGGAACATGACAAAAATGCATTTTCGAGAGTTTTGACAAAGGTTCTTGGATTAATTCCACATTAAATCATAATTCTCATTGGATTAAATCAATAATTTCAATCTCTGTATACCTCAGACATTTACCTATAGTTTAATCATCAGTAATATTTTTTTATGTTGGAATGATGCAAAGTGATATTTGTAATAACTGACCCTCAATCCTATGATTCTTTCTATCAAATCTCATAGGATGCAGGATATGAATGAAATTTTCATTTTCGTTCTTTATTGCGTTTTTCAAAAATAGTTTGTATACCGTGCGCCCGAAGACAGCAGTTAAAACTAGGCGCTTTTATGGGTTTTGAAATGGTTCTAGTTCCCAAAATAAACTGTTTGTTAAAAAAACAAAACAATGGGGACACGCTGATAGTAAATATCTATAGTGTGCAAAATCACTGCTCTAGTGCCATAATATAGGGAGAAAATAAGGAAATACGTTTATTTGAAGAAATGTCAGACTGCGTTTCCTCTTAAGATATATTTTTTTTAAGTATACTTACAAAACTTTGCTTTATAATGCTTTTACTTAACCATAGAAAAGGGTTCGTTTTTCTTAAATAAAACCATTGACACATACATGCAGATGCACCTTGAGCCCTCTAAAATTATGACACTTAACTCATGCACCCAAAAATCATGCCCAACGCGTATTTGTTTAGTCGATCTTTAACCGCCAGCAGGGTTTTGACGTGAGCTTGATATTTAATTCGAAACCAAAATGCCTGATTGTGTATTGAAAGCGTGTAAAAACCGTTAGGATAAACATAAAAAAGATGAAGTAACTTTTCGTTTGTAAGCAGATACCTAGATACTTGTTTATGATTGAATTCCATAACTTAAGTCAAAATTAAGAATTAAGAATTATTTTCATAAATGTCAAACTGCTCTTTGTAGCAACAGGGGTGCACTCAATGTAGGAATACGGTTTTCAAAAATGTATTGAATGTCAGTTAATATTATTTGAGTATTACCAAAAACCCAGTAAAACAAAATGGGTAGAAACTATAAGGAATTTAAGGAAATAAATCTGATTGGGATCCAGAAAAAAATCATGTTGTCTGTAAACATTCAAATACAAGTAAAAAAATAAAATCTTCCCAATTTTTTAGTATTTGCATTCTCGTCGAATACAACCACGGAAGGTCGATGAGTTTAACATTTACGCTCCTAATTTTTTCTACAGCTTAAATTGAAGATTTTAAGAGCATAAAAATACCCAGCATAAAGTCCATCATTTTGAAAAAAACTTTTAGTAGTTATTTAATCTATCGAGGACACAAATACAAACATTGCCTTATATATATATATATATATATATATATATATATATACATCTATCTTCTATATATATATATATATATATATATATAGAAGATAGATAGAGAGACTATCAATCTAAGCCCATAAAAAATAAGGTATCGTATCATGTGCACAATATTTATTTTAAATTTTGTAATTAATCCGCGTGTGATGTCACAAGTTGTCTTTGGTGAGTTCTGCTGATTGGTGAATTGACTTCACATAAACTTGAAATCTATCACAACACTCTATCATTGATTGGTTTGGAAGAACTAATGACGTCGTTCAAAGTAGTTCGTTTTTATTGTTCTTTTATACGCTTTCAAGAAATTTCGCAGTACAATTTAATCCTCTAATTTTTACCACGCGAAAGAAAACATTTTTTATCAAATTTCCCGTAGGAGTGAACTTCCTCATTCCGTCGGATGCATTCGGGTAGTTGTCCTGTGACTAGTATCTTTCAACCACCCAATAAAATAAAACATATTTAAAAAGAAAAACAAAATGCAATACATCAACAAGCAATATGTGTAAACACCTCAAGATGTCCCACTCCTGTTAATGCATTGCCCCTTTTTCAGCATTCGGAAAAAAACAGCTAGAGGCGCAATGCAGGAGTCTGGGTTAAGACCGACAAAGAACTCATACGAGAGGTGTTGTACATGGTCAAGTTAGTGCAGGACATTGGGAAAATAAACTCAATAAAACTCAAAATGCCGAACACTTATAGTCGAACATAAGGCCTGTTGATGACTGTCAACAGGCCGGCTTCTCCTGAAGTGTTTTAAGTGGTTTCTTCGTCACTAAAACAAATGCTGAGGAGTTCCTGATTGGCCCACTATAGAATATCCCTTCAGATTTAAAACACTTAAAACAAACACTTAAACTTAAAATAGAAGCTTCTTAAAAAGCAGAAAAATCCACTTTTAATGCAATATAAACATTGTTCAAAAGCAAGGTAAATGATAATGCAGCTCCCATTTTTTTTAAAGTAGTATGTACATACAAATAAATAAATTCGATACTAGTATTTAAAAGTAAAGAAACAGAAAGGAGTGTTGATGGAAGAGATTGAAAATGTTACTTCAGACGTAATTTGAACAAAGTTACTGTAGAGTGATGTGTTTTAGCATGATCTTCAGGCTGTGCCGAAATACGGCGTTTACTAGCAAAAAATAAAAGTAAATACATGAAATACAAAATGAAACAAAATAAGTATTAGACATTAAATTGAATTGCAAGAAAATAATCCTAGCAGCTTCACTAGAGACAAAAATACCTGTTCTAAAGCTACATTTATAATATATATATGTACTATATATATTATACACTATAATAATAATAATATATTATTATAACAATAATAGTACTCCATTGTAACAGAAATAAATAAAAAAACTAAAAAAATACTTAAAACCTGTTATTTTTATTTATTTATTATTTTCTTTTATTCAGGAAACGTACAGTACGGTTACATAGTTTTATATTTTACACGGTTAGACTCAACTCTAATGGACCAGTGAAGTTTCCATATTATATTATTACTATATCTAAGGTATATCAATGAACTATATTTTTTTTAAGTACAAAAAGTTATTTAAAGGTTTCTAGCTAGTATTTACAAATGGAAATAATATTAAAAATGAAGAAAAAATTTTTTGTAAAAGTAATTAAAAGTAAGAGTTAAAATAAAGAATGAAAAACATGCTCAGATGTAAAAAGAAAAACATTTTCAAAAGGAAAAACATTTACATAAATACATATTTTAGGGGATTTAAAGAAGCGATGAGAAGAATCTTTAAATGAAAATGTATGAACGAGTTAAAAAAATTAAAAACAAAGATAAGAAAAAAAAAAAAAATTTAAATTGGCAACTAACAGTCCAAATTCCAAAAACTAAAAAAAACTCAAATAAACTAAAAACCTA
Source organism: Micrasema longulum (assembly GCF_059751315.1). Lineage (NCBI taxonomy): Eukaryota > Metazoa > Arthropoda > Insecta > Trichoptera > Brachycentridae > Micrasema > Micrasema longulum. The sequence continues at coordinate 83,559 of NW_028279727.1, forward strand.
AGTAAAGAAAATTATAGATGTAAAATTAATGTATAAATCAAATGAATGAAAAATAGACATTAAATAATGGACATTAATTTAAGGTTTAAAGTTTGATAAAAGATCCATCTTTCATTTTGTAGTATTTCGGCGGAGCGTGGTTGTGGTCTCCTGAGCTTGAAACAAGTTTTTCATTTTTTGTGAACGCGCTTCCTCGACACCCGGTTGCCTGTTGTGAAGAGCACTGCCATCTTACGGTGCCGTCCATTTTCATAGTTCTGCGGCGGTACGTGAATCCACGCATCATTAAAAGACTTTTTCCCTGAGCCGTCGGAATGAAAATAACTAAAAAATAAGAAAAATGAACAATAGACAGCAATGTTCACGAAATTTCAATACATTCGTCCAGAAAGAGCAAGCTAGTTAAAGAACGGGCAACAAAAATAAACAAATTGAATCCTCTGCGGTAATGCGCGTATCCTCGCACTATGGTCTTTAAAATATAGCTTGATTAGAATGACAGTTGTCAGCAAAACTGACGACATAACTTTGTAGTAGCGTCTAAGGAGTGATTTATATTGACACGAAAAATCATTCGTATCTGGCATGATAATTTATTTTTTTAACACGACGCTTGACATATAAATCAACATAAATATATAAATCAGCTTTAAAACTAAATTTTTTTTTAAAAAAAAAACCTAATTATTAACGACGTTCTTACAAGGTTACATCATTTTGCAAAAACGTTAGAGATGGGACAAATTGATCAATGTAAATTGATTGAATAAAAAAAAATATTCATTTGATGTTGTTCATGAAAAAGGTATAAATGTCTTATTTTTTGGTGAATAATTGTCTAAACACACTATAATAGGCTTGTTTTTATATCAATTTTCGTAAACAGAGTTTCATGTTTGCATGAAAAACCTGATAAAATCGATTAGATTGGTACATGATCAGTGATAAGTAATTTCCAATCACTATTGACATTAGTTTGGCAGCTGTCATTTTAATCAAGCTATATTTTAAGGACTATAGTAATATTTTTCCCCCTTTCTGCCTCTGAATGTAAGAAACTAAAACATTTTTAAGGAAAATAAAGCATTTAATAAAATAGATGCTTACATAAATGATGAACGACTAATCGAAATTGAACTTCTTAAATACTTAGGACTAACAATAGACAGACAATTGACATGGACAATTCATATCAACGGCGACATTGTCGAAACTTTTTTTAAAAATCAAAAACTTTGTTCCGAAACCGGAAAAAAATCTAATGTATGAAGCCAATGTTAAATGCAACTACTTATGAGGAACAGAAAATCAAAATGACATAAATAGGGCAAAGACACAAAGACAGTAAAATAAAATATCAAAGTTAGCATAGGTATGACTTCCCTTATCTAACAGCAACTAAAGAACTCTTTAAACAAAGTAAACAGTTAAATACAACTGAACTCTTTCAACTAGAATCCTTAAAATTGATTCATAAATTAGCCACTGGTGTAATTGTAGCTACATCGCAGCTACATCTTGAATGCCTCCAACTGGTAGAGATGTGGCTTCACAAAATAATGCGTCGTATACTGTGGACAGATTTGGTCAGCAATGAAGAGGTCCTGAGGAGAGCTAATTGCATTGTTAAAATACACGAAGGTCCGTAATATTTCCTATCTGGATCACATCTTGTGTGAAGATAAGTATAAACTTAAGTGGTTACATTATCGAGTCTTTTTTTAAAATATTTTTTTTATTACAATATTTGAGTTTGTCCAAGTGTTTGTAGATATAATACTGGATTTAACTCCCTCGGGAGTCATTAAGATTAACAAATTACAACAGGGATGGAGAATACCTCAGAAAAGGGAATATATGGAAGTCTAGAAATGAAGAAATATGGATGTTCAAACATAGGCAAAATGGTGAATGTTACAGTGTGTAAAGTGGCCACTTCAATATTCCTTTTTTTAAGGTATTTTCCATCCCTGTTGTAATTTGTAAATCTTAATGACTCCCGAGGGGGTGAAATCCAGTATTTTGTCTACTAACATTTGGACAAACTCAAATATTGTAATAAAAACCAACTGGTCCAAGAAGAAGTTTGAAAATTTGAAAATTGTTTTCAGGCGTTACCTAGTATGTGAAATTATTCAGTCAGATGAATCTCTTCACAACAATAAAGGTTTCAGCTCTTTAACTTCACTAAAATCAACAAATGGAAGAAATGAAGAAATATGGATGTTCAAACATAGGCAAAATGGTTAATGTTACACAGTGTGTAAAGTGGCCACTCAAATTGTGTATATTTTAAATTCTGTAATGTCCTGCCGGTAAAACAACTTTGTGACTTCAAATTGATTGTAGATCACTTTGTTGATCCGGAATATAAAAAAAGAGTTTCCCACACTCACAACACTAGATTAAAAACTAAGGGCTCCCTGTCTGTTCCCCGAATTACAAATTACTTCGGAGAGCGAACATTAAATTGCGTTGTTACAAGATTGTTCAATGATCTCCCACAAACGATCATCAACATGAAAAATCTTCAAATGAAAAAAAAAAGAACTGAAGAAATATCTTCTTGATACTTTCTAGTGCCTGTTTATAAATAAATCTGTAAAATACAAATAAAATAAATGTAATTTAAACCTGTCATAAAAAAAAAAATAAAAAAAATGTTTCCCACCGAAAAGTCTTTAGACTTAGTGGGTAACAAATTCTTTTATGTATTTTTTAAACTAAAACTAGCCAACGACAGGTCATAGGCCCTGTAGATGCCTAGACTTCCATATTCCCCTTTTCTAAGGTATTCTCCATCCCTGTTGTAATTTGTTAATTTTTAAAAAATGTTTTGTAAAAACTAAAATACGTTTTATGTAACTATTACGGAGAACAGGAAATCAAAATGATTACAAAGACAGCAAAATAAAATAATTAGGTCTAGTATGCTGTTAGATATACATAGTATATATATCTAACAGCAACTTAAGAACTTTTTAAACAATGAAATACAACTGAACTCATTCGACTAGAATCCTTAAAATTTATTCACAAATTAGCCACTGATGTAATTGCAGACGAAGAACTAAAACTTGAAAAAAATTATAGTAAACATGGACACAATACGAGAATATAAGAACAATATATATTTCATGTTATTTTTCTTTTTCTTTTGATACCCATGTTTTAATATTGTTTTTAAATTTTTGTATATCTAACTTACTCATTATTTTGTATATTTTATATTGTAAAAGGCACTTGTGCAGTATAATAAATAAATAAATAAATATCATATACAACCTTCTAAAACGATACAAGGACAGTCGAGACTAATAAGGGACTGAAATTATACAATAAACTATCAGACAAAAAATAAACAAAAGACTCAAACAACCTTTACAACAGATGTTAAAAACATTATCACTTACTTTATAACGTAAATTAAAAAATATATTTTTAATTAATATATCCGTAGGGTTTATAAAAAATACATATATAAATTATTTTTTTTAATGTATTCTTCCAAAGAATCTACAAAAACGTTTTTATGATAAAATAAATAAAAAAACAACTTTGTTTTAAAACATTTATTTTTTATTTTTTCTACCGGCCGGTTTCAAAACTACACAAGATTTTTATCAAGGTATAATTGACTGAATGAATAACAAAAAAGTAAGTGTTTCAAATATAAAAAATTAAATTAAAAAAATATGTTTACGTATGATATAAAAGACGATATGATATAAAAAAGTACGATATGATATAAAAGATGATAAACAAATATAAAATACTATATGCTGTGACAAATTATTAAATATTTAATTTTTGTTTGGTCTACAAACAATAAAAACTATTATAAAAAAAACAGAAATATACACATAAATAAAGACATTACATGTCAATAATATTTTGATTTTGTCCAAATTTTTGTAGACAAGGACTGGATTCAACTCCCTGTGGAGTTGTTAATACTAACATATTACAACAAAAATGAAGAATATTTAAAAGGGGGTAATATAGAAGTCTAGGCATCTACAGGGCTTATGACCCGTCATTGGCTGGTTTAAGTGGCCACATTAAACACTGTGTAACATTCACCATTCTGCCCATATTTGAACATTTATATTCCTTAAATTCTTTCATCTGTTGATGTTTGTGAAGTTAAAGAGCAGAAACTTTTATTTATGCGTGTTAACTTCACAAACATCAACTGATGAAATAATTAAAGGAATATAGATGTTGAAATATGGGCAGAATGTTGAATGTTACACAATGTGTAAAGTGTCCACTTAAACCGGCCAATGACAGGTCATAAGCCCTGTAGATGCCTAGACTTCTATATTACCTTCTCTAAAATGTTCTTCATCTCTGTTGTAATATGTTTACATTACGTATATTAAATGTTATTAGTATTTGTATACAACTACTTACCGAATTTTCTATGTCCACCGGTTTCGAGATGTACTTATCTCTTCGTCAGGACACCAATTAAACCAACATGCAAAACCCACTTCACCATAGTTATCGCACAAAAATATAAAACCGGTAGGCATAGAAAAACAGAAACCGGTAGACATAGAAAAGTCGGTGAGTGGCTAAAAGAAATATTTATTTACATCTGGTAAAATGTTTAACCCCAAAAATAATGCTTTTAATATTCGCAGTACATTACAATACATATAAACTACATGCAAACACTAATACAATACTCATAAAAAAAATAAAAAACAATATAAAGTTAACAGTGTAAGTGATTAAAACTAAACTACATATTCCAATACCGGTTAATATAAGTTTTCATTGCCATTAATAGTTTTCTGCATATAATCAATAGTCAAAAGTTATGTATAAAAAACCAAAAAAAAAAATTATGTGGGTTTGTAAACATTTTCATCAATAAATAAAAATTATTTATTTTTATTTCACGTTTTACATAAAACTTTTGTTTTTAAATATGAATACCTCACTTGGCACAACCCGTGTCGAGGCATTCATTTACATGATTTAATATATACTTATGGTGTCTTAAAAATATACATAAATTAATACATATTCATACATAAATCCGCACAGATATATATACTGACAATGTTCAGAAGTTTAGAACATGCAAAAACACTTCATCCTTAAGAATTCCGCTAAACCGCACTCCTTAGTGTTTAAGTAGAATATTTGTTTGTAATTTGGCTTATGTGATTTTTCTAATATATAAATAAATAAATATGGCAATCCGGGTGACTGGAGTTCGGATAAACGGAGTAGATCTCCGTTTATCCGTACATCATTTTATCTGTACATCATTTTGATTTTTGTAATGATAAATACCTAAATATAAAATGAACATGTGTTCAAGAAAAATCATGTTTTCAAAATGATTATGAAAGTTTTACGAAAGATCCATCTGCAGTTCTGCGGTAATTTGGCGGGTCGTGGTTGTGTTCTTCAAAACACGAAATAAATGTGTCATTTTTCGTGAACGCGAATCCTCGACATTTGGCTGACTGAAGCGAAGAGCACTGCCATCTTGTTGTACCATCAATTTTCGCTCCTCTGCGGCAGTATGTGTATCCACGCACCATCAAAAGATTTCTACCATTGCTTATCGGAATATAACGGACTAAAATTAACAAAAATATAATTATGAACTAAATATAAAACACAAAATATATTCATTTTTCAATTCAGTATTAAAAAAATTTCACTACATAATATATCAGTATGGGGAGAAAGGTAAAAGAACTATCCAGATTTAAATTGGTTAAAAGCTACATCTGGTTACTATATGACATGATATCTATTAATGAAGGATAATTAAAAAACCAATTTTGTTGATTGATTTGGTGTTTATTTTGTAGAACTCCATAATTAAACTTATAATATTAGAAATCAAACACTTATTTGAGTCTACTGAACACTTTATTTTATTTTTACAAATATAAAAACAAAAATTTCGTGACAATTGTTTCGCCTAAAATGCCCTAACAAGGCGAAACAATTGTCACGAATTTTTTTTTTTCATATTTGTAAAAATAAAATAAAGTGTTCAGTAGACTCAAATCAGTGTTTGATTTCTTATAAGTTTAACCATTTTTGTTAAAAGTCACCTTAAGCTAACTGATAATATTATTTATCTGGTTATTATACAGTACACACGTTCGATGTTTGGAATTTATGAACGAATTTTAGAAGATCAAAACGAGTATTATAAAATCTTCATTTATATCAATTAAATGCGAAGAAGTTTATTACCATTTTTTTTTATTTATTTACTACATATATAAAATATTTTATATATAAAGGTAGAGAGTAAAGAGTCCACCTCACTGGGGAAATCTGTTTTGAGAAGGACTGTACAGTGTTCAAATCCTGTTTGTGGATATACATTTTATTTTTAATTGAAATAAAGGCTACTGGAAAAACACAATAGGTGTTAAACAACAAGTTAAAAAAATGAGTGGTGATATTAGAACACAATTTTTTGTCACTAAAAATGATAAAATTATTGTTAAAGTATATTCTATTCATTAAAGAAAGAAGGTATTGAAATCCGTTTTTTTATCCATAATTTCAACAGAAATTTAAATCGAAATATATTCAAATAATTAATATCTATCACACTGTCCACATGAAATGGATTGAACAGTTTTGGATCTATAAAAAAAGAGTGTCTTCGGCAGAGTCTGGATTTTACAATAAGGGACTTCAAGTAAACTATTCAATCTTTGACTGGATCTGTTAATTTTTTTAGGAAATAAATGTAATGAAATAAACATTGCTCGAAACGTTTAATTCTGCGCAAGAATTGCCATATAGTGTTGAAAAATAATCCTTTGAGTATGTTTTGCTGACCCGTCTCGTCAGAATTCATCAATGACTAACGTCTGTATAAAGTGTTTATTAAGTAGGACCTAGAAGTCCTATCAGTAAAAAAATACTATGAATTTAAAATTCAAAGTTTTACGAAAGATCCTTCTTTCGTTCTGTAGTAATTTGGCGGACCGTGGTTGTGTTCGTCATAGCACGAAACAACTTCATCATTTTTTGTGTACGCGTGTCCTCGACACTTGGTTGACTGATGTGAAGAACACTTCCATCTGACCGTTCCATCGATTTTTGATCCTCTGTGGCAGTATGTATAGCCCCGCACCATTAAAAGATTTTTCCCGTGAACCGTCGGAATGTAAATGACTAAAAAAATAAGAACAATTGAAAATAAAGAGCAACATACACACAATTTCAATGCATTTAGCTCAGCGAAAGAGAAAAGTTTTTTTAAGAACGGGCGAAAAAATACAATCAATTTTAATCCTCTGCGGCAATGCGTGTATCCTAGCACTAGCAATGATTCCCCCATTTAAGAAACTAAAATCAGCAAAAAGAAAATTAGAGGTCATGTCAATTTATTTTTAAACACACCTCAAATATATTTAATAAAATGTATTCTGCCAAGGAATTTAAGAGAGTTTTTTTAGATATTTATTTTTACGTCATATTTACACAAAACGTGTATAATAGGGGAAAGTAGAATAGGTGATATGTTCCCGTAACATTGGTTGATTAAAAACTCATTAAAAGATTTTTTTTTAAATTCAATAAAATTAACACAAATTAACAATGCTTCTTCGTGACCAAAATCTATATGATTAAGTAAACTACGAATTATCGTTTTTAAGTCATACATTTTTTTAATGAACTTTGGGAAAAACCCGTTTTTCCCGTAGGGAGAAGGAAAAACGGGTACCCGAAAACAAAAATCCGAATTCATATTATTGAACAAAATTGTAACACTTTCTCAGTAAATTGTACACGTAAAGTTTACACATAAACCAAGCATTATTTTAATATTTATTGATGTACAGTAAGTATTACACAAGTCATAATAACACAGCGTGTTTATCTTTATTTTGTTTTTATTTTTGGGCTAGAAATTTTGTAGACGCTCCCGTGCACATGTATTACTCCCTCGGCACGCCAAGGTGGACTTATTTGTCTACGGGGGAAGTAAGCTAACAATCCATGCAAATGTTTTGTCTCTCTTTTGCGTAAACAGTCACATATAAGAAGTACCCGTTTTGCCCACCGTAACCATCTTGCCCGACCTTCCTCTATATTTGATTTTGTACATTACGTCGTCGGCGAAATTGAGTTATACATATGTAGGTATCACTTTTATCAGAACCATAAGCTGAGTTGTATGCTGAGCCGACACCCATGGATATTGGTCAAAAATTTGGAGTTCATACAAAAAACCCGGTTGTACGACGTTGATAAAATCAATACCACACAAAATTGGACTTATTTTTAAGAAAAGACTTTTAGGTTAACATTAAAATCCGAGTTTGGTATTGTTACATTATAGCCTCAATAGTTTTACATAGCACCTGTCTAACTTACATTGTTCTGGAATTAATTCAAAAATTTAAAAAATGGTTTTGCTTAAAACATGCTCATTTTTCATTTAAAAATATATTTTATTGACTCTCCTGCAAAATATTTTTGAACACATAGGCACGACGGTGTTTAACCCTTTGCTTCCAGACGGTCAAAATTAGTCCTGATGTAAAATAACTCCCACATCGCTGATATATATATTTTTTTTTGATAAATTTATTGCATAAACAAGTATACATATTTCATACCAAGGAATTTATACAAATCTAGTGAATAAGAAAATTAATACGGACCATCCTCTGGTTAGGATAGTCTCCATCTAACATGACTTAGCCTGTTCTAAGATTCGGATTTTTTATGTTTTGAAGTATGAGAATGCATTTAATGTAATTAATCACTGCCGGTAAGTATTTTAAATTGTTTTAATAGTTTCGGCCATTTTAAAGTAATTAGTTCCAAAAAATGACTCCTGGGGATCAATTTTGCGCAGAGCTGTCACCCGTTTGGCTGTGTAAAATTATTACTTCTTTACAAACTGCAATATTATAATTATGATGACAAGTATTTTTTTTTATTATGACGTTGGTTTTTTATTTATTTTTGTAAATATACCGTATTGAAAAAATAACAACTTTTTATATTACAATTCCCTGGCGGTAAAAAATTGTGCCACTATTTTTGTTATATATATGGATTTTTAAAGTAAAAACAAGAAAAATAAACATAATTCAAAAATAAAAAGTTCAAATACTCTACTAAATCTAGGTTCAGGGATCAAAGGGTTTAAAGTAGTCACTTAATCATAAGCCCTGTAAATGCCTTGACATCTATAGTCCCTTCTCTAAAATGATACCCATCTCTGTTGTAATATATGAATTTGTTGATTAAAATAAAGCAATAAATTACAATAAATATGCACCGGATTTTTATTAATTTGGTTTATTTATTTTATTAACATGTTATTTTATTAAGAAATAAAGTATGAAATGTTAAACATCGAATTTATGTATATAAACCAACAACCAATTACTAAGAATGTTAATTAAATATACATAAATCTTATAATTTAATTAACTATCTAACATCGATAAATTGACTTGAATATTGCTGCCGTCCTTACGAAGAGTGCAGCATCTAACATTTTTCGGAATCACGAAGAAAACATAATTTGGTCTTACTCATCTATAAATATTCCCGTAGGAACCATAAAATCCAGGAAACAAAACTGCAGTAACTAGATTTTCAGTTAAAAATTACCTTTTATTTAGTTTTACTTAAGTTTAATTTATATTCTAAATTTAATAATTAATTTTAATATGAAAAATAAATTAATCTCTCAGTTTTTTTTCTTTTGATGCATTGCATATAGTCATGACATGCTTAGAATTGAAACTACAACAAAAACTTTTTTTTTATACGTGCCGCGTTTTTCACAGAATCATGTCTGAGAAACTGCACTCTCATAAAAAGGGCAGATTGGTGTTACAAAATCAAATGTTTTTAACACGTTGAAAACAATATTGTAAAATAAAACTTTTTTTTAAATAACATACTTATTAAATTAACAGTAATAAATTTTCATACTTTTAAATATTAATCACATATGTGTGGATTTTGACAATCACAGATAAATTCAATTTACAAAAAAATATTAAAAACTCGAAATTATACAGGATGTTCTTTAAACCCTGTCACACCCGAAACCACGATGATCAGTATGGGCAAGAAGACATATTGGCACATTAAAATAAATTTTTAGAATGTCTCTTAAAAAGTAAAATATTTAAAAAAAAAAGAAATGGTTGCCTACTTCTGCAGGGGGGAGCGAGTGGGGCGCGGCCGTGCGGTTGACGGTGTATCAGACTCTCCTCCTCCCCCCTCCTCATTTCTCCCCTGCAGAAATAAGCAAACATTTGTTTTTTTTAATATTTTACTTTTTAAGAGACATTCTAAAAATTAATTTTAATGTGCCAATATGTCTTCTTGCTCATACTGATCATCGTGGCTTCGGATGTGACAGGGTTTAAAGAACACCCTGTATAATTATTACAGTTATGAAAAATAAAAATGTTTAAAATTAAAATAAAATGTTATAAGTATCCCAGGGAATATTTTTATCTTTTATGTATATTAATAGATTAATTTTCCTTATTTTTTTCAATACTTTTACGTAAAAATATAGACGCATCTTTTTTCAAGAATAAAAAAAGGATAACAAATAATTACACAAAACTAATATTAATGCTTTATACTCCGAAAATTAAAATGAATAGATAGATATAATAAAAAAAATTAGAAAAGGCATTGATGTGTTATGCTATTTTTGGTCCCACCAAGTTCTGAATTAAACTTAAAGATACATGTGTTTAAAAATAAAAATTCATAATGACGTGCACATTTTTAGTATTAATATTGTTTTTTTATAAACGAATGCACAATTTAAAAATATATGTTTTCTAAACAGGACCAGAAGCATACTTTAAAAAAAACATGTTTATGTTCAATCAACAATTATTTCGTAATAATTTTAAAACGTATAATAAATAGACACGTTACGCTGCCTACATCTAAAATAAAAGTAATATTTTTCTAAAATCAAAAAAAAAAGACAACTTAAATATCAAATATTTCGTTGCACTAAACATGTTCTTATTTGAAGGGATAAAATCCACGTAAGAAAGAGATAAACATATTTTTTTAGTTAATATTATATTAGTGTAACTCGTTACTTACGAACTCGGAAGGTTCCGGGTTCGATTCCCGGTGAGAACACAAAAATTAAAATGTGATTTTTCTCAAGCCTGGGTGTTCTGTGATGTAATTCACCACTGTAGTTGGGCCTCCTGGCATGTTGTGGTGCAAAATAAAATAAAAATTTAAAAAAATAAAAAATATTGTCAATTGAATTACAATAGATTCGACACTCGTTGGCAACTGTCAACATTTTTAAAAATGTACTTAAAATTTCACTAAATATCTACTTATTCCATAAATTGGATCGTATTTACGAATGAAACGCTGTTGGTATCTGGTTTTTTTTTCACAGTTGCAAATTGCTTAATTGTTCAGTACCTATGGTTTTTAATATATTGCCGCAATTGTAACAAGAGCAAAATAAGAGAGTGGCTACTCGATCAAAAGTTTATATTTGAATAGGATTTAAGCAAGCTTTTTTGTAAATATTTAAAATGTTCATTTATTTATTTATTCATTCAAAATTACAAAATTAAATATTTATGAACTTATTAAGGCTTTTTAGGCTATGCCCGTGTCAAGCCACAATAAATAACAATAAAAATACATAGTTAAATTAATTAGATCAAAATATAATGACATAGAATAACAATCTAGAAAAAAAAGGTAAATGTAATAAATAATCAAATTCCAAAGAATACAATGCAAAAAAGATAATCAGAAATAATTTTTAAAATATAAAATTATACAAATTGAGAATCACAGATAATCAAATATACAAACTAGTGGTATCAATAAAATCAACAAAATAATAGTAAAATATAGTAGTATTAAAAAAACAAAATAAGAGTATCATTTAAATCAACAGAATAATAATATATACATAAAAGCATACTTGAAATGATAATTGAGATATGTATTCTAGAAACTCACTCAATACTATAGTAAGAAATATAAGAAATAGGAGCAATAAATCATATGCCAAATAATAGTACGTACTAAATTAAATTAAACAAAAATACATAATGAAAAAAAAAACATTAAATTTTTTTTAAAAAAAAAACATAAAAATGATCAATATATATAAAAAGCAAATAAAAGTAAAAAGTATGGAAGGAAAGCAGATTTGTTAATTTTTGCTAATCTCGAACTTTAAAAAAATATTATCTCTTATTTGAATTTTTTTAAATGTATTTGTATATATATTACTGATCTTTCCAGCTGTTAACTATATGTGAAAATTCATTATTTTTATAAATTTAGATAATATTATATAAGTTAGTATTAATAATATATATTGCTGGATATTTATATTAATAAATCTCCACTAATAAGCTACAGAAAGTGGCTTGGTGGGATTTTAGTTACTTAATCAATCAATATTAAAAAGTAAACATTATGAAATTTTATTTTATTTTTCTTAATTTATACAATGGTTTCAATATGTCGGAAGAAATATATATTTGTATAATGTGTCTCAATTACATTATGAGGATCACTTTTAATTGTTAAAAATGTAAAAATGCAATTAAAGCAATTTTTCATAACACGCGACTGCTTATTTCTGCGTAACATTACACCTGATCACAATGAAAGTCTGTAGAGGAATCGGAAGGCAATTACCCACGAATTGAAATGCCATTTTCTTCGCGCTAGTAACGCGTCTATTAAATTATACGTCATTAGATATAATGTAATAAATTTTTAATACATGTAACAATAATAAATATATTTTATATTTAAGAATAATATATCACAATAACGTGGTAGGTAAGTCAGCAATATTGTAAAATATTATGTGTAATGGGAATTGATTGTGATATCTAATTTACGAATTGTATGCTTAACCCTTATCTTAACAGAACGAAAAAATATTTTTCAAACATTTGATGGTTGATAAGGCATCAGAATCCTGAAGAAAAATATATTCTTCGTTTTAATCTAAGCTAATTATGAATTATGATAATGCCGTTAGGAATGTAAAATATGGTAAAGCAGTTTTAACTGAATGCTGTTTTACCCGTATTTTAGTTCATGAGAAAAAATAAAATAATATGTATCCTATAGGATACATTGCCAAGAAAAGGGTTAATCTATAAACTGCATATTTCAAATACAACATACAGTAGGGTAGACTGGGTACGGTTGTTCCAGGGTATGGTTGTAACAGTAGTGAGACTAAGGAATAGCGCGAAGTGTGCAAGGGGAGTGAGGAACGGCGTGCCCGTCTGAACGTTTTCAGCAATATTGCGTCAGCCATCGCGCGACACTAACGTCTGCAGAGGCCTACATGACTTTTTTATAGTAAAAAGTAAGAATTTTTATTCGATTTCGCTTAATAATTGTTGTTATACATGTACAGATAGAGTAATGAGTGTTTTTCCTTGTTATAAGTTTAAAATTAGTAGTTCAATAGCAGTAATTACTTTCTACGTAAAGTAGTTTTGTATTGTCATGGCGGTTGTTTTTTTGCGAAGGAGTGCGTTGGGCACTGTCACAACCCCCCCCTGGGGTGTGGTCGGTTGTGACATCTTTTCTTTTTTTTCTAATTTGCTTCTATGAGTTAACCATTGTATTTAGGGACAACATTTTAGTATTTATACGTAGACAAATGTACACTTTACTAAATAAAACACCTTCCTTTCAGCTAATTAGCATACAAACAAAATTATGGGCTATCAAATGAAAATTGTCACAACCGTACCCAGTCTACCCTAGTAAAATAATTTTTAATTTAGTAAACGAACTGTCACGCCGTTTCTCGTACGGGTAAGCAGAGAATAGAGCGCCACACCGCTCTATATTTACTTACAGACTTTGATGCCTCTAAATCGATGCATTTTTTGGTACAATTCTTATGGCCAGATGCATCCAAATTTTATGTTTTTATCTTTACAACTGGCCTCAGTCGGCGAAATTATTTATAATTATGCCAAAATAATAAATAAAAACATTGACTATGCATTAAAAAGGTAAAGTAACAGAAGGAGAAAACAAAAGTCAATATTAATTTAATCATCATTTCATCATTCATTTTCTGCACCTAATGGAGCATAGGGCACTGCATTGGTACACCAATCGCAGCGTATATTGATCACTTTTGTTACATGAATGTAAGATGACCAGTCTTACGCTTCGGGTACCAATCCAGAGACTATGAAATATTCTAGTGCGAAAACACCCTTTTAAATAAATATTTCAAATCAACTATGTCGGGAATCGAATCCGAGACCTCTTGATTGGTAGATAAACGCGCTGACCAATACACCACGAGGCCGACATTATTATACATTTTTTTATATTATAATAATTTAAACTAACTTTTAAAAAATAACATAAAACAAAATAAAATCGTGCTAAATTCACTTCTACAGCCCTTAAAATAAAGCTTGATTAGAACGACAGTTGTAAGCAAAAGTGACGACATAACTTTGTAGTAACGTCTAAGAAGTGATTTATATTGACACGCGAAAAATCATTCGTATCTGGCATGTTAATTAATTATTTTAATACAATGCTTGACATATAAATCAACATAATTATATAAAATCAGCCTTAAAACTAAAATAAACCCAATTATTAACGACGTTCTTACAAGGTTACGTCATTTTGCAAAAAAGTTAGAGATGGGCCAAATTGATCAATGTAAATCGATCGAATAAAAAATAATTCATTTGTTGTTGTTCATGAAAAAAAGTACTTTATGTCTTATTTTTCAGTAAATAATTGTCTTAAACACACTATAATAGGCTTGTTTTTGCGTTTTAATATCAATTTTCGGAAACGGAGTTTTATGTTTGCACGAAAAAACTGATAAAATCGATTTGATCGGTACATAATCAGTGGTTAGTAATTTCCCATCACTAGTGACTTTATTTTGGAAGCTGTCATTTTAATCAAGCTATATTTTAAGGATTATAGGTATGAAATGAGCGTCGAGGCGAGGCGAGGGTTAGATTCCCGCCAGTTGCAAGAAAAAATCTAAGATATATTTTTATCAATCGGTCTGGGTCTCAAAGTAATAATGCGTGAACTTATAGAGAAGCCCTATCACTATGTTTCATAGAACGCAGGCGATGTTGGTTTGTTGTTTAGCAACAAATTGGTGGCCACTTTGTTTTTTTTGACAACATAAACATAACGGTTCGATCGAATGCTTATGTAGCTGTGCTTGGCTTTGTTTGTAAATAACTTGGATATTTACGTTATAATAAATAAAAATCGACTATGGTGAATGCAGTATGTTTGGTTGCAGCAGTAGGAGCGTCAAATGTGTTAAAGGAAACAGTTTTCACAGGTTATTGATTTCGAATATTTTCCCATGATTTACATTGATTTTTGGCATTTATTGTCCCGACACGTGTATTACGTTGCTTAAAAACTTTCCTTATATCAACATATTTACTTGAGATACTATTTTCTCTCAATTTAGGAAATAAATTTGTGAATTAAAGTATGTTTACTGTTGATTATGACAGTTAATTACGGGCAATATGTCGGGGCCGCACTAGGCATCCATATAAAGTTTAATTGTTATCGAGTAGAGGTCGATTCAAATTTTTCTCGAAAATAGCAATGTTAACCTTAAAATCGCATTTAAAATGACGTGTCCAAATTTCAGGCCGACTCGCCTCGCCGTTTCGGAGATGTGAAGGTATTTTCTACGGACGATATTCGGGAGGTCTGGGTATTTTTATATATGTTTTATAACTGATAAATCTTTAAAAACAGAAGCTTAGCGGATTAGTCATTAAATATGTGTATACATGGTATTAAGCTATATTAAAATTCTGTGTGTGTATATCGTAATTTATAAATTTTAGTAATAATAAACAAAAAAATAAGTGGGAATACATTTTAAACACAGCAATGGCCAAGTGTTGTTCCTGACTTTGCTTTTGTTTAAAATATAGATTTAGTTGCATAAATATAATATATTCGATACGCAGTTTATAAATTAAACTGACTAGAAATAGGTAAAAATGTTTGTATATTATGTAAAAAAAAAGTAATACCATAAAAAAAACCCTAGGTAACGGTATTTTATAATAATATGTCGGGAGTTTCTCTGTAAATGCATTGCAACACCAACTAAAAACGGTACCTAAGGAACGATTTCTGACATAAATTAATTACTTAATTTTTTATCGACAATTTAAAAATACTATACATATATTATATACCTTGTGTTCAAATATGACCCTGAATTTGTAAAAAAAAAACACTTAAGCTCAATTATTCATATTTGACTATACTGTATTGTAATGGTAGTGGTCATGCGTGCGCACCAATGCAAAATAAATAAATAACAAACACCACTTTGAATTTTTTTGAAGTCATAAAAAATAAACAGCGATTGATTGTATAAATTTTGCAACATGTTTATGATATTTTCAACTGCCCCTATATAATGCATTCAAACTTCAAACACCCTGTTTACCTAAAATTAAATTATTTTAATTTTAGGTTAAGATGTTGAATAATATATTGCCCCTCGGAAATAACAGTGGCTCAACTCTAAAAGGCTGTTTTTCGGGATGATAGAACAAACACAATCGCGCTATCAAAAAACCCATATTTATTCGTAAAATCAAAGGCAAAACTTGAAGTTCAATTACTTGTGCTATCTACATAGTTGTAAGAAGTCATATTCATATCCACATATCCTGGCTAGCTCATTCTAGATTTGTCTCTCCTACTAAACAGGCTTGGAACCTATTTGGTAGGATTTAAGTGTATTTCTTAAAGTAAGAATTTATAAACCAGTATAAGTACTCGATATTATTCAGCATCTTCAATACCAAACCACCATTTATTAAATAGCAGGATTGTTTATTGTTTTCAGTAATAATGGCACAATTATCATTATGCCACTATTATTGCTTGAATTCGAGTAAACGTTTAAAGTATAACACTGACATTTTTCGCTTCTCAGTCCACATATAATGTCGTTAATTGTTCGGATAGACATATATTCAGGAACATTTCTAAATAGCACTTAATTTAAAGACAAGAATTTTGAATCCCTGCCACTATTATCGCTCATGTAGGATATATTATTATAATTCAATATTTAAAACATCTTATTTAACACAGACGTACGTTTCAAACTTACTCATATTAGTAATGGGTTAACTAAAAAAAAAATATGAAAATTTTTCATGAACACTTAAAGAATAATTAACATTATATTATTAATATTTAGGTGTAGTGCCTAGTAAAATTGTGGTGTTAAAAAAATAATATTTTTTTAATAAGTTGCATGAAAAAAGTAAGATAAAACGATTGCTCATTTTGACAAAAACGCGACCAACTGATGGTCGCGTTTTCGTCAAAGTGATTTATTTAACTTTTTAACTCATTGTGTGAATAGAAAAACATTAAATTGATTGAGCACAAATTAATGATAGAAAAATTTCTTGGTCACCAATAGAATAACCAATGTTCAAAGAAAAATAATTATTTATTTACCTACCTAATTACGCAGTTCACCTAAGTGATGGCTATTGTTTAAAAATATATTTTTAGTATGGATTCACACAGTATAATTTTTCTTAATGTGCACACAAATATTGATATTGTAAAAGTTGGTGATTCATTAAATTATTGAATTTTGAAGAGGATGCCTTAAAAAACAGTGTTCTTTCAATTAAAAATATAAATAATTGTCGACTTATGATTTACCCAAATATATTAATTTCAAGGACCATTTTTAACGAATGAGGAAGTTCAGCCGTACGGGAAATTGAATAAAAATCCGTGGATTGGATATAGATCCGTGGGCCCGTGACACCAGCCACTGGACCACAACCTGGTTCTTTTACTGTTTTTCTTCGTTATTACGGTAGTAAAAACATCAAGATGTACTCGAATACAAAAATAGAAATTCATACTATAGTATTGTAGGTACTATTTTAAAAGTTAATAAATTTCGTTAGACGTAAATCTAGTACACATACGTATTACATATACTTTCATACAAGATTTGTATATATTTAAGATGAAAAATTGTATTATTTTATTGTAGTGAATATTCATTAAAAAATAGGAATACATATATTATATGTATTTTTCAAATACATACTCCGAACTTTTCGTAACATTTTTTATATCAATAGTAACAAGTGTATATGAATATAATATTTATACAGTATGAAAAGAGGTTGTCTTAGCGTATTTGCGTAAGTAAATAATGTGATACAGTTTGTATATTTTTTTGTTCCATAAATATTAAAATTATTAACATTGCAGAATTATTAAAATTGAAATTTATGGGTTCACGAACAGTAAGAAATGTTTTCTTTTCTAAAAATTTTCTTTTTAATTTTTTTTTTTCAAATTTTCTTTTCCTGCCCATGAACAATTTACACGTTGTCTCTCGAGCACAGTTCACACGTAGACAATACAATAGACAGGACAATACTGTATTGTCCCAGCTCCATTAACAAACTTGACCGCGCAGGTCAGAACAGTGGGACAATACAACAATTAAACCGTAGGTGTCGTTCAAACGCCGAACGCTGCGAAAATAGTCCATGTCTATGACAATGGAATCAATGATTATTAAAAGACACTTTCGTCCATAAAAGTGTCTTTTAATAACCATTTATTCAATTGGTCTGAAGCTAAGACAAGACAATATCGTATTGTCCTAGTATGAACTACGGATTATAGAATTTTAAATTTCCACTGACTATATGTACCTACAGTTTGTTACAAATTCGTCGATATACTGATAAAACCCTCTAAATGGCAAAATTTGAGAAAACAAGTTAAACATATGAATATAATTTATAATTTTAAAAATGCAATTACGAAAATACGCTACCGATCCCCCACCTTCAAGTTTTGGGTAGGTACATCGATATGTAACAAGGGGAAGCGTACCTCACGGTAAACATATCTACCGCCGTAGTTCCGTAAGTTCCGCCGAGCAGTTTTTCCTTTAATTACAATTTACTTATTTTTTTTATCATTCTGAGGTAGCCAGTTTTTTTCTTAAAGGCATATTTAAAATATGAGAGAGAAATAAGTCAATTTTGAAGTCGAATTGAATTCTGACATAACTGTCAGTTTGGAATCCGAACGGCTAGATGCAGTGGCTAAATATTGCCGTATTAACGTATTAGAGCATCTAGCCGTAAAAACGCTTTAAAAAAACACAGATATTATATTTTTTCTGCCTTTTTAACTATTTTTCAGAGTGTACGTATTGAGATGTCAAAAGAGCCGGCTTTGCAATACCTCGGTAGATAAATACATACGAAAGTTAAGCATACTGTCTTGGTAATTGTCAAAAGTCATATAAAAATCATGTTCAAGTTGCTTTGAAGTGGCCACTTTTTATCACAGAAGCCTATTTAAAATATAAAATAGAACAATTTTCAATTTTAATGAAGTAAGGAAAGCGGACTAAATTTTCGGGGCCGTTCTTTGGTTGGATTCGATCATATGACGTCGAGATGACAAGTCGGTAGAACATGCCGAGGTAAATAGAGATAGTACAGAAGTTAAGTGTACCGCTTCGATATGTACAGATGAATATAGCGTTTTTAATCGCGGCACAGATATGGCTCTGCAAACGGTAAGCCTTACCTTGCCTTAAGGTAAGGTAAAGGGTTAAAGCAACTGAGATGATTTAATGATGTCCAAAATATAAATAAGACAGGAAAAGATTTCTGTGAAGTCAAACATTCTAATTAAAATTTTTAGAGTAGGCAATAATGCATTTAGAGGGTTTTTCCGTATACCGACGATATTTTAGTTCTACTGCTATAGTAGTTACTCTGATTTTAACGGCTTCCTTTCGAAGTAATTCGTGCGGATGAATCAGATTACTTCATGGAAAATCCCAAGAAATCTGGTATGGGGAATGACGTAGATTCAAAATCCACAATTGGGATATTAACAGTAGGTTTTTTCCTTTCAACTTTTCTGGGGTGAGAGTGATTGTTATTTATACAGACGATGCGATCGGCTTCAGTAAGGGCTGTGGCCTTACAGCCGTTGCTACTAGACTTCTGGGAGCAAACCCAGCGACATCTTCCATTAGTTTGGTACCGGACAAAACAAAATCTAAAGCCTTGGTAAGTTAGCAATCTTGTTCCTCTTCTTGATACCAAATACCCTGCAACTAAAACGACAATGTTATAGATTTGTTATGAGCGAAAAATTTAAGTCATTATAATTTGTCACAAGGCTTATTCATATACACACAATCGAAACAGGAAGGTTGGAAGATCTTATTATAAATAATAAAAAAATAGGTAAAATTAAAAACGTCTTGTTTCCTTCCTCGTACCTATAAATAATATGTTTGAAACATTATTTGTAACAATATTTTGAGTTTTTCCAAATTTGTGCAGACGAAGACTGAATTTCACCCTCTTAGTTATTAAGATCAACATATTACAACAGAGATGGAGAAGTTAAAATAATTCAGTCGGATGAATCTCGACCACATCAATAAAGGTTTCAGCTCTTAAACTTCGCATATATCAACAGATGGAAGAATTTTATTAAGATCAACATATTACAACAGAGATGGAGAAGTTAAAATAATTCAGTCGGGTGAATCTCGACCATATCAATAAAGGTTTCAGCTCTTAAACTTCGCATATATCAACAGATGGAAGAATTGAAGAAATATAAAGGCCTCCTGTATGTCATGATGGAGGGGATGACCGAGGGGACAAATTCTAGGGGACGCCCACGTTGAGAGTACCTGGAGGACCTATTAGAGGACGTGCGCTGCTCATCATATGTTGACTTTAAAAGAGCCGCACAAGACAGGAAGGAATGGAGGAGAAGAATGAATGTAATTGCTGCCAGCCAATCCCAGGATTGAGACCAGAGAAGAAGGAAGATGTTCAAACCAGTGGCGTCTTTGATACCAAATTTCTAGTGAAGCTCAGATTTTAAGGATAAGTATAATATGCGTAAATGTTAAGTAGGTACCTACAGTAAGGACCATGTTTGTAGGCATATTTGAGCATTTTTATATCAGTTGCTAGTTTTTTTTATCTTCATAATGTGTTGATACAATGCGAATTAAAATACATATTAGGTACTGGGAAATAGCAATGATTTCTTAGTGAGGCTCAGCCTCACTTGCTTCATGTGCTCCTTCGTCCCTGGTTCAAACCTAGGCATAGTTTAAACTTAAACCAGCCAATGACAGGTTATGAACCTTGTAAATGCCTGGACTTGTATACCCTTCTGTAAAATATTCTCCATCTTTTAATAATATGTTAACATTAATTGTTTGTCAAGATTGATTCATATAACCGAGATAGATAACATTTAAAAAATATATTTTATTTATTTAGTTCCATGATTAATCATAGCACATAATTTGCAATACAATATTGTCATTTTGTATAAATCTTCTAACATTATTAACTACTACAGTACTTACTCGTATTATTTACACTGTTGTTTAGAGAATGGAATATGGATGTCTTGTATTAGTATTTAAATATACTTTTTGAAAACTATATGTTACGCACACATAAATAAAGGCTAATAAGGATTTGACTGGACTGTACTTGACTACAAAGATTTGTATTTATGTACTCAAAACACTAAGAAATAAATATTTTAATGTAAAATGAAAATCAAAGGGGGAATAAAATAATAAACTTGGATTTTTGTATATATTTATTTTCTATATTTTTAAACAAGCATGGTGGATCATGAAAATATACATCAATGAAATATTCAAGGTAAAAACAAAAGATTTGAACCCACTACTGTGTGCAGAACGTTGCCATCTTTCTTTGCATCCAGACAAAATTTTATTTCCACTGAAAGTGTATAAAAGATGTACAAATAAAATATACTTTCTCGTGTTTAAAATGTTTATTTCATCCATAATAATTAATTTTTTTAAAAACATTAATTTTTAAAAAATATCTGTACATTGTGGGTTTATATTCAATATCAATTTCTTCCAATCCGCCAAAATCACAATAAATAAGAAAAAAAAACACAGTCAAAAATAGCAAATAATATAATTATTAAACAAATATGAATCATAACCTATCATAGCACCTAAATAAAATAACAAATAGGTGAAGCTTTTAAATACACACTTCTCGTTTTACTTTTTATATACCTTTTGTGGTATTCAATTCAATTCATTTATTTCAAAATAAAATATACATTTCAATCTAAAATTTAAGACGTACATAAAAATCATAAAAAGAAATAAAAGTACATGAAAGAGACTCTTGTCAAAGTAGTAGGAGAATCCTCCCCCGGAAAACCCCTTCGGGTACATGGAACAGATCAA